>NC_060879.1:26161731-26464762 GCF_021901495.1 Neodiprion virginianus | reverse complement strand
TAATTATCCTGCTTTTCTCACCTCCGCGGTTTTCACTGTCCGCCGGTTTCACTTGAATAGCACGGTTCATCTGAAACAGAAAATTAACTGGAATTAGTCATTGAATTTCACCGACCAGACATGACGAAATTTTCTTTAACGAGACGTCAGCGGCAGTATGATGTACATCGCTGAGTAAAACAGCCCTTTCAAAGTTCTGTCGCAAAGTTCTCTTTGCTTAGTAACAGCTAGGAGCTTTGAACGTGTGCCTGCCTACTCCAGGCACAAAAAGATTTGATTGCATACGTACGTCGGTGGCAAGAGGAAATACGTGAAAGACGACTCAATCTCATCGTGGCAGGCACATAAACAAGTATCCCGAGTCTAACCAAGTAATATATTTTTATCGATTATCATCGCTCTCTGCAGGCAGGAAAAAAATACGAGCAAGTGGACGGAGAATAACGGAAAAAACATTACAAGGGTCTAAAATCTATTTCCGGACGTCGTTTTCTCTCTCTCTCCCTCTCTCTCTCTCCTTCCTTCTCTCTACCTGTTACAAACCTCCGCATGGAGGAAGACGTGGCAGCTGAGAGGAGAGATTGGAAGGTAGAAGAAAAATTGGTACACCTCGAACTCCCCGTCAGAAACGTATGACGGAGGCTTGCAAATATAGAAGTTCGCCTTCCGTTGCCGCGGCTCTTGGAGCTGCCGAGTCAATAATCAAACTTGAATAAGGGATTTTCAGCAGCCAAGAAGGTTGATCGAAGTGACTGGTGAAGAAGGGTGAGAGTTGAATATAGAGACGCTGAGTTATCGCGGTTTAGATTGCTGTAGAAGTCACGTAATTGACGCGTCTCTCTCCTGTGCGAATGAAATACGAATAGAGGTTATTACGGATCAGTGAGAGTCGAAGTTAAAAATATCGGATAATTCAGTTGGGAAGATTTCGGAATATAGAACCATTTTCAGTTTTAAGGGGACACGTCAGTAAAACTTCAAACTCTTTTGATACACATTGTATTTGAATGATATCAGTGGAGCTTGATGCAGCAAATGCTGCATAGCTTTGCCGCTTATTTGGATTGATTGTATTTAATAAGTTTCTAGACATTGGCTCAAATATTGCCAAATATTGGTGACTTTTAGAAAGCTCGTTGCAGCGTATTTTTTTAATATACTTTTTTAATATATAATATAATTTTTAATATATATGTATATATATATATATATATATATTTCTTTTATTTCAACCACTTTAACCCCTTCCCGTACCATTTAGATCGACGAAACTCGGGCCCAAGTGGCAGGCGTCAACGCGTCGTAAAGAAACCAAACTGATACTCGAGAACAATCACAATACGAGCCGAAATGTAAATGACTGTGATATAGTCAATCATAAATTATTTAAAACAGACGCTTTCATGACAAAAAATTCAGAATACTTTAAAACTTTGGTACCTTTCTTTTTACTATTCTCACCTATAATTATACGCCTTCGACGCTTTCTGGTTGGCACAAACACATCACTATCACTGGATTCGTTATCATTGATTTCATTTAAAACTTTTGTATTTTGCATTCTGTAGTGGTTTGTTAAATTTCAATAACTAATCTGCTCTGTCACAGCAATTATGAGACTCGTGACCAACTCTCGTGGCGTACTGATAGAAACTAACATTCAATTACGACCTTAATATTACGATGTTTACGTTCACGAGCCTGGCTCGTGATGTTTATGTTTGGCCCGACTTTCTGTTCACGAGCCTGGCACGTCATATTAATGTTTGGGTCAAAATCTTCATCACGAGTCAGACTCGTTAAAGCACGGTAACGGGTTAAGCCAGTGGCATAGTTTCATACAGTTAATTATCAGATTGGATATTGGATGCCGACAATTGTTCTTTATATACGCTGCTATAGAAGAATTCTGATGTGGAATTATTTCGATTTTTTTTAAGAAGAAGTGCGTACAGGCAAAAAGTGTTTTCAAGATCAGAAATTTTCGGCAGGTTTTGGACTAATTTGAATAATCCAAACAGACAGAAAAACACCATGGTTAAAATTTCATATCCATAAAAAAAAGTTTCGAGTTTCACTTACATGTCCCCTAAGCGTTTGACTCCTTGAACTGGTGAAATTCGGCTTCAGGAGCAGCGTGGTTTTGAATTATTCGTAATTTCGGCTCGAAACATCCATCGCGGTTCGGAAACCGCGGAAATAAAGAGTTAAAGAACATCCCGGGGGCACTGGAGCCGCGCGTCTTTAGAAAGCCGGGCGTGTACGTCGATGGCGTGCCAGCGAATGAGAAAGTTTTCATTATTTGTTCAGTTTACAGAGTCCTGCTTCAGGGTGTCCACCCTCGTCATTTCGCTCCTACTCAAACACGTCGGCACCGCGCTACCCCCGAGGAGGAGAAGGAGGAGGTTTCTGTCGCTGACAAGGCTTTCGAGCCAGATCCCCGAGGATGGTCGAGCCTTGGGCCAGAAACTCTCTTTCGGCGCTGCCGTGCCGCCTCGAACCCTTCGACGCGAGGTTTCTCGTCCCCGAGTCCCTCGCGGCTGAACGACGACTCGCTGGAGCGAGACCAAACGGAACGGAACGGAACGGAACGGGGCGGGACGCGGAAGCGGGACGTGTACAAATAACATTGTTTATTTGAGATACGGGGAGCGGGATGCGTTATTCGCGAGCTGTTCCGGTTCGGCCGCGGGGCCTCCGAGGGGCGTCGATGCATGATTCATGACGCTAGGGACACCGCCTCGCCGCGATATCCTTTTAGGTTCGAGGCCCACCCACCGCACCGCGCTGTTTCTTGGCCCGCCGTGTTTCACCCTCGGCTCTCTTATTCTTCCTCCGAATCCTCGCTCTCCCTCCCCTTCCACCCTTGTCTCTCTCCCTCTTGCTCTTTATCTCTTTCGGGGTCGTTTTTCTTATCATCCCCGACCCGACTCCGATATTGGTGGTAAAACGAGAGGGTTGGTATTTCACCGATTTTTGCGGACGTACGCGAGACCTCGACCGACAGATTAAGCGTTGAAATTAATTGCGACGAACGGATTACATCTGCAGGTGTGCCGGGCGCGGAACGAGTTTTTACGTACGTACCTGTGACCTAGGGATTGAGTAATCGAAGGGGAAAAATAATAAGCAGACCTCGTTTTGCTGTCCCTCAAACTCCGGACAGATCGATGCCTAATGGCGAGTTGAGTAACGGAAGTTGAGTGGTCGTCTGATAAAGCGAGAAAATAGAAACGGGGAAAAAATATATACACGTGGCGCGGGGACGAGGAGAATGGGAGTGAAAGGGGGAAAAAAAAAATTCGACCAAACGGCGTTATTTTTGTGCCACTTTATGACTCGACCGAGTTTTGCAGAACCCCTCGGCACTTTATACAGCGTTTGTTTTTACAGTCCGTCCCCCGATAGACAGTTCGTGAAATACGACGCAGACGCCTAACGATGCAGGAGGCGGGCCAACTTTTCGAACATCCCTGTCGGCTTGACAAGGGACAACTAACTTTCCCAACTCTTCTCCGCTGCCGGATATCTTCCGGGCTTCTGTGCCAGTTATACCTACACGTACGTCTAAGTACCTGAAGCACACATGTGAAATGTCCGGGAATCAAAAGAGACGTCAGAGTGTTTGTTAATAAACTGAACGTTTTTCAGACAATTTCCAAGCGCTCGGAACGTTGGTCGAGTGGACGGTTAATTCTCCGAGGAGTGTGTAATGACTTTGCTTCGAACGCACACTGTCATCTGCAGACGCTAGTCAGTCCTAACGGAGGAGGCGACTTCAAACACAGGTTACCCTTGTCGCTTCAGGAAATTAAACTTTGACTCGATTACTGGCCATTAGTCGCGTGTTGTTGTCACGTCGTCAAGGCAACTCGGCTGTCCGTATAGATACAGGAAGTGAGATATCGCCGCCCTCTGGCCTCCTCGTTCCTCGGGTCAGCGACGAATGCATCACCCTGCAATGACGTCCGTTCTGTCTATTTTTTTGACTCCGTGAGACTTTTCCAAATTACAGTTGCGCGACAATCCAGATTAAGATTTTTATTTCCGCCCTAAGTCCTGGGCTAAGTAAGAGTAAATATGGGTACGTTTTAAGGAAGTGCCAAGAACGGTATCGAAGGATGAAATATCTGTCCAGCGATATCAGTGACAAGGATAGCTTACACTGTTGAAATTTAGTGGGTCTTAGGAGGCTCGTACTTAAAAACAAATGGAATTTAAAACTCATTGCTACAAGGTCAAAGAAGATTCTCTTTCTGAGTACACGTTGAGCGTTATAAAAGTTTGATTACTTTTAAACGAAATTTTACAATTTTGTTTGAAATATTTAAAGTGTAACTGTACAGCATGTTCGTATCGAACATTATAAACGAGAATGAGAAACAAATTTGAGAGAATCAGGTAACGGATACTCGTTAGACAGTGTTGAACATTCTTCATGCCTATTGTGGTAACCTTGAGATGGTCGCGAAGTTTTGCATATCGATAGTCTTGAAATTGGATAAAATCACAAGGATGAGATATTTTTTCTCTGCAGGATACAGATTAAATTCGATGAACTAATTGCAACGAGTAATATATGATAAGTGTATTTGAGTCTATAAACACGAAATAATCATGTAGCATTTTTCGTTTTTAATTTAAAAAAAAAAAGGTAATCGCGGATGTTACGGGCAATCGAATTTCACCGATGTTGGAATATACCTAACAGATGACGTTACATTGTTTTAGTTTTCAAGCCACAATGAAAACAAAAAGTGACACAATTAATTTCGGTTTCTCTGTTAAATCAAACTTGAATAAATTTTCCTCCATTCACAGATCGAATTGTATTAAAATTCTGTTGAAACGTACGAGGATTCGTTTTCTTCCCAAAAGTTTTCCCCCGTCAAAGGTGCGCGGACCCTCAAAATCGAACGGTCTATCGCAATAACCTGGCAAATAATATAATATACCGAGACTGGAGTATACCTAAGGTGGTTGTAGGTATACACGAGATTAGAGGAATATGCCACGTGCAATCCAAAGATAATTATAATCATACGTTGGCCTCGGTCGTCGTCGGGGAGTACATGCACTTAGAAAATCGATTCCTCGGAGAGACACCACTCAAGATGGATGGTAATAAGTAAATGTGTTTGCCAAGCCCCGAGCGCATATCCCGAGCAATTAATTAAGCTCGATTATCTATGTACACTGCGGGAAAGCATGCCACCAAGGGGAGATGCGAAATGATAGCCAACGTCTGCGCGTCGCTCTCCTCGCTCGTAGTTATATCGCTGCTGCAGATGAGTTGGTCGTTCAGTTGCATCGAACGTTCCACGAACCCGCAGCAGGCTGGAAGAAACACCAAAATCCGATCCTCGTTTAGCCCTTCGACGGTGCGCGCAACGGAAACTGTGCGAAACGATTCCTCTCCCGCTGCCGAAAATTTGTGCCAATTTTTCAGAAAAGATCGCTCCGCCGACCGTTACCAGCGGAACGCCGAAGGGGGATGAAAGTAGAAAAAATGGGGAGCACGGTTGACTGGCTCTTAGGTTCTTAACGCGATGGTGCCTCGAGGGTGGCGGGGGGTGCTCGCTGCCCTCTGAATACGGTGCAAAATCCAGATACAGACTCCGCGCGCGTTGATAACCGCCAAATTGAATGGCGAATGTCGCTTCGGAAATTGAATAAGCTATCATGCCTGGGTCGAGCGGTGAGTGGGGCCTCGGTATTTGACCTGCTCGCCGTTGCCTGACTGTACCCAACTGCAATCAATGTACTGATTGGAGATGAGGGTTGGCCCCAACACTCTCCGCTCGTCCACGGCGACCACCATGATTTATGGAGGCGGCGACGGTATCCGGTGCCGACGCATTTCGTTACTTGATTAACCCGTAATATCATCCTCCTGCAAGGGGTGCCAATGACGGCCGAGCGTTGAGCGCTTCATCGGTGATTCGAGCGGTAGATATTCACGAAGGACGCCGGGAATTAAAAACGCCAGAGGTTAACCCAAAGACCGCCTTGCGTTGTATTACGCTGACTCGCGTTGAGCTGACTTTGGGATTTCCAGTATTCTTGGAAAAGTTAATTGGAAAAGAAGAGAATTTGACGTTGATCTCAATCCGGGTGTACGTACATACAGGGGACATCGTCCCATCGGTTCGGAGGAATCGGTGGAGTCAAACTTCGTTTGAATTACTGTCAGGGCTGGTATAAGCCCCCTTCGACGGAGTATAATTAACGGCGGGTAATTGCGTGTCCAAAGCTCAACTAGCTGCTCCGAACTTTAAGCTCCCGGGTAGGCGTCCAATTTTACGATACTTTTCAAGTGGCGTGTAATATATGTATATAAGATCGGAGAGGGAAGGTATGATATCGAACCCTCGGAAGATCGTTCGAAAATAACTTGTCACGCTGTATTTTTGTTACTTTTATTTTTATTGAGGATACGTAACGACTCGATGTTTTACGAAGGGCATAAAATTCGCCGGAATGCAGGGGCTGTGTACACTTGCCTTTTCTCCCGATAACGGGCGGAATCAAGTATTTCGCCGGCATTGCACACCCTGATCAGAGTGGTAAAAACCACACACGAGTTATGCCGATGCTCGAACTCTGATTTCATCGAGCAGAGTCGCATCGATAAACTCACAGACGTTTATAATCTATCACGCGTGACTTGTATAATCTTGCAGCAATATTTCATCGCCGAGGCTGTTTCCTTTGCGAAATTGAATTGGATAACCAGACACATCGAGCGAAACATATTCTTTGTGCAGAGGGTGCGAAACGGGGGATAATGGCACAATTAAAAAAAAATCATTTCCTCCTTCGCGCTGATAGGAGAGTAAGATACGTCAATTGATCTCTTTTAGTAATTCGAAATGCACGATGTAACGAAGAACTTGAAGGACATGGAAGAGAATAAATCGTTGAGAATTTCTCTCTGGTATTTTTCACCCTACCAGGTATTCTCGCCCGTTCAAAGCGGCGTTTTCTATTTATTGGGCACGTGTTATCTGATCATTTTGTAAACGAATAAACTGGTGGCAAAGGTGTAATTTGAAAGCCCACAGCACACGTGTTGTTGGCAGGCGTGTTCCGTAAATATAACGCCAGTGGGGTTGGAACTTCGCTTTGCTTTGAGCTTCCAGGGGATTCGGCCCGGCCCTTCGCCTGCGTAATTTCGTTCTTCACAATCCCTAAATCGCTGCATTACAAATTTGTTGAATAATTGTTCGCAGTTGTTGAGATCGAGTTGTTCCGGCATCGCGATAACGTCCGAAAAGCGTGTATCTCTCAGTCAGATCTTTCTTAAATTATGTGGCTTTGACTACGCTGACTGTTTCATTTTGGCACCACCGCAAAGCAGAGTGTCTTACATTTCATTCTTGTGTTGCAACAGCCGCGTATTCGTTATTGTAGCATAAAAAACTATAAATCACTACATTTTGTCAGGACTTGGAACTGAATTGTGATTTAGTATGAGAAATCGTGTAAGGTAACCTATTCAAGTGGAAACTTTTTAAAACTTTGTTACTTTCGATTTGAGAATCGCCACTCTCCTGGTTTTTGAAAAATAATAACTGCTATTCAATTCCCTGCAAGTTCGGTCATGCCTCGTGCAGAAATGTGCAAACATGCATGTTTATTAAAAGATGATTAAGTGCGGAGAAAGGTTGCTTGAATCTTTTATATCAATTTCTGTATCATCAGATTCTTCATTGTCATGAAATACTGATGTGCATTACACGTTGCGCTAAAAGTTCACAGAACTGCAGTTTCAATCACTGCCATATTTGTTTGTCACAAGCATTTTTCCGTATCGCGTGATTCGCGATTACCGATTTTCCCCCAACCCTGGAAGCAGTCCTCGAGTAACCCTCTAAAACGGAACCAATTATTCGACTTCAGCGCGGGGGTGATAATTTTCTATTTCTCACCTGCGTATAAGGAGTAGGCACGCGATTCGTAGGTATACGTCGTAGGTTTGAGGGTGAGGCAGAGGGTGTCGGGCAAGTGGCGGGAATTACGCGATGGCGGATATCTCGAGCTCGTAAAGTCGAAATAACTCGCGTTGAGGTGGAAGTTTCGCGGGTAATAGCAGCGGGGGCAACGTACGCGGCGTCGAGGCGAGACTTGGACGTCAGAGAGAGAGAGAGAGAGAGAGAGCGAGAGAGAGAGATAGAGAGAGAGAGAGAGAGGACCGGCGAATTGATGGTCCCAGGATGTAAATGCCATCTGTGGCGTATGTGGCGAATACGGTATTATACACATATACAGAGGGGCCCGGATTGCAGGTGCGGGGGCGAGTGACCAGACCTGGCGCCGTTATGCGGAGACACATTCGCGCGTCTGTCGTCGCATTAATTGATGCACTGCTCTACATCAACACACGGCTCACCGCCGGCCGCCATGTGAGAACCCGTCACGTGTTTGAAATGGCCTTGGACGTTGTGCCGGATGGCACGATGATCGCTGTTGCGAGAATATAGGCGTATACCTTATAAAGTTGTTGCTTGCAGCCGTTATTTAAATCCACCCTTAAAAATTTCGCTCGCTTAAAGTCGCTCCGCGGCTCAAGAATTTCCCTGAAAAAAAAAAAAAAACTTTCGAGCTTTATTTTGCGAAATACGGAACCCGCGCGTTCTCAACTGGGATAAGATTTATGGACAATCTTCCCCGACCCGGCACCATGAATCTCCGAGCGAAAAAAGCGGACCCCAATTGATCCCGGATCGAGTGCATGCCCGACTGCCCTCGGCATGCGGAGCCTCTTGCAGACGCCGGATATATTCTCGGAGGCAGGCATGGCGTATCCCGGTTCCTTCGTGGATAGATAATAGATTTAGAGAGAGGGAGAAAGACGCGCCACGGCGTTCACTTTTGGTACGCGCAAGCTGTTTCACCACCGTACCGCCTATTTTGTATAATTGTATTGCCCGAAAGTTCGGGGACATTATATTATGCACGCGAGTTTCCCAGAGACGAAATCAGCCACTCCTCTCACTCTACCTCACTCTCCGAGATATTATACACCGACCGCGAGCGAGAAATGCGAGCAAAATTTAGGCCAAGTGAATAAATTTAAACACGGTGAAACTGAAAGATTAATGCTCATGGAATATAAATTTTATACCGGGGGACGAATAACAGAGGGAGGATAAAATATGTTTCGCAACGGGCTGCGGCTGTGTTAACCGTATTAGCATGTCTCTCATATCGGTATTAAAAAGACTCGAATCATATGATTCGGTCCAGTCTTACAGTCCTAAAAAAAAAAAAAGAAAAAAAACAAGAAAAAGAGAGAAACAAATGGTTTTTACCGAACAAACAATTTCAGTTTTCGAAAATACGCGGGGATATCGCGATGTCGGGATCTTGGGGCAATTTTGTCAATTGTTTCACCAATCCTGTCATCATCCAATCGTGGATCATGGGGTGGGAAGTTTGTGCCTCCCCCAAACGCCAAGCGCTGACTAACATAAAAACCACGGGCGCATTAAAGCAGCTGTTTTTCCCATCGAGAGCGGGTGCAACGGGGTGCGACGACCGGGGCGCGTCATGGTGAGCCAGCTCGACTCCTGCACTCGAATGCGCGATGCATGCGTGAACGGCACGTCACCGTGTATGCATTATAAACACAAACTTGTTACGAGAATAAACCGTATACACCGTCCCGTCGTCGCTCCGTCCGACTAAAACACCCTTTACAGATTCCAGATGCGTACCCGCGTTAATTTAAGCAGGATCACGAAAATTATTTGCACCCGCGATTCGGTCTCCCGCCTATCAGAAGTGATATCGTCCTTTGATTCTCCTAGGAAAATTAAATTGATCGTTTTTAACCAAATCTCCTACTTTCTGGTTGGTCGAAGTAGATTCGGAATCCGGTGTGTGATACATCGAAGATAATTGGAGATAGTAAAAATTGCGATGATGATGGTAAACTGTGTGCACACTCACCATGTGAAAGTCGTTTCGGTGCGACGGCACCACCTCCATAATATGAACCATTGGTACCGTCGAGAAAGATTATATTCAATACAACTTCGTATCTAAAAAATTTTTTAAACTTCCGTGGCAAAACGTACCGACGTAAAACAACCTTATTTTTTACACTTCAATACTATATTTCATTGAACATCCGAGATAATATACTTTCTTTTTTTTATCTATTTATATACATGTGTATGTACCATACATAGTACAGTTTCACAGAGTATGTAGGTCGTAAACTTTATTAAAAATAAGATGGAATGTTTAAGTCGGATATTTAATTCTTCAGCTCCTTTTTTCCTCTTCTTGCAATAGTCAAACTATCAATCCATGTCAACAATTTCTTTTTATTTAATTATTTTATTAATAAAAACAATAACATCAACCGCGAGTATTATCAACGCGTTCCCGTTTAACGCGGGACTGAGAGGACGAAACTGGTGGAGAAACGAATGACGAGTATCTGCGGGGTGCGTAGATTACGAGTTCGGTAAAAATTCGGTTTACTTTTGATAGAGTCGCGTCAAGTTTGTTGCATCGTATACCTACATTGAGGTGTACACACGCATACAATACATACGTGTGTTTCAGTGTATACGGGTTTAACTATTGGGTGAGGGATGTCGGGGTGGGGTGGTGAGGGGGAGATTCGGTATGGTTCGGTTCGGGTTTTGGCGAAACGTATTTGTAGAGATGGAGAAATCCGCGACGCTGTATAACCGAGGCGAGAGACTGTCCCAGCCAACGCTGCTACTGTTTACCGAATGAAATTGAACAGAGCTCCGAGAGCTATAGACAAAACCCCCAACGCAGTTCGTCCGCGACTGCTGCCCGAGCTTTATACGCACCCTCTAGTTCTCGCTCCCTTCCCCCTTCCCCCTGCCCATCATCCCCTCATCTCCCCTTCCCCCCGCTCGCTTCCCTCGCCGCCCATGCCGCGCGCACCCCTCACCCTTCTTTCCACGCTCCCCCAGGCTCTCCCTCGAAACCCCGCTCTCACTCTCTCTCCTCTCTTATCCCCTACGAATTTCCCCTCTTTGCTACGCACCCTGCGAGGAAGCCCACGCACCCTCGCGCGCTCCCCGTATTGATAGACCGGAGCTCGTACCGACCAATCAAACGCGCGAAATGCTAGCTCGCTGCTTCGCGGTCGGCGGTGCTGCTGGGAAAGCGAAGAGGAAACGGGGCCTGACGCGGAGCTTATCGGGCCTTTGCCGAGGATCAGGGGTCCGCTTTCTTTATACACTAAGAATTTTCTTCTACTCCATTCGCGTCCTCGTTCCCCTTGACACAGAAGAAGCTTTCTTTCGTGCCAGATATACAGAATCTGCTAAATTCGACGAGGGGCGAAGGGACCGAGAGAATTCCCTTTGTTCATCATTTGACGAGGAACAGAAGCAGAACACTGCATCATGCAGGTTGATTGGTGTTTTTAAACGGGTATACCTACCCAATGTGCCATCCTTTTATCAAACTCACTGGGTAGTCGAACGGGTTTTGTCGCCAGCTATTGGAATCCTTTGGCACAATGACATAATATGCAACGATGAGCTTAACGAGCTGCATTCTACACCTGTGTGAGAACGTTCCATCATCAAAGTTCCTAAAAAGTCGGCCTTTCCCTTGTTGAAAGAATTCACTCTCCTCAAGGCGCGCGCGTAGAATCAATCGATCGTCATCGTTAAACGAATGAGATCCACAACCAAGTCACAGAGATTGCAAATAACAAATTTTCTGAAAAGTATGAAGCAACAACGTCCCAAATTCTCTAAATGAAATTATATCTCTAACGTTGTTAAGGCTTTCATGCTGAGCATGAGAAGTCTGATTTCTCAGTACTCGCAACTGCACGAATAATTTCTGACGGCGAAGTGTATAAAACCACTCCAACACCACCCTGGCGATCTTTGAACAGTCCGATCCGAGTCTCTGGTCTGTAGGCGGAGTTTAACGAGGAAGTTGGTTTAATCGCACGTAGGTGGATTCGATTGCAGCATGCGATGCTGGATCCGAAGTAAACTAGTCGGCGGTGAACACGCGACCGCTGGCTTGTCATCAGCTGTTGATCAACGCCGTGGTTGGTCCTGGGATATCGACTTGTTTCACCCCCGTATCTAGGAAAGCACGGAGCGGCGAGAGAAGCTACGGATGTAACAGTGGGTGCGCAGCAACCCTCCATGGCAACCCCTGGACGCCCTGGTCGCCCCGGTCTCTAGGTCCGCGATTAGCAGCCCTCGGGTGCCACGTACACGACCCTCTTACACTCCGGGATCTCTCCCCGCTCCGTCCCTTCGTTCCTCCACTTTCCCCGACCGTCCCTGCACCGAGCATATCATATCACCTTTGTGACTCCGCTCCTTCCTCTCAATATCGCCGAGTTTCTTCTTCGTCATTTTTCACAGCCGTACGCGGCGCTACGCTCTCTCGAGCTCGTAAACGCTGTAATTGAAGCACCTAGGACCGAGGATCAGTTTCAGATTTCAGAAATACTCACCCTTTGGAAACGGAGTAGAAGTACGTTCCGATATTTCCGGATATAATCTTCTAGAGCTTGAATCAACGAAGAGAACGAACGGTCAGCCCGTCTCTCGTTCACGTTTCTTTTTCTTTCTCTCCATCCCTTCTTTCATAACATTCTTTCTTCCACGCCCTGACATCGCATACTCTAGCTCACCCTCTACGCATCGGTCATCAGGCATCCACACGCAATCAGCTGGTTATTTCAATACCCAGTCCGTTAACAGCTGCAGGGCTTCCTATCAGACGGGATTCACTAGCACACGATTTCGTGGAATTATCGATCTGATTCACGTTCGGTGTCCACCAACGCATTATGAATTTTCGCCGATCAATTACCGCCGGTTAATTTCTTCATATTTCATGATGTGCCGCCTGGTCGGTTCGGCTTTCAGAATTCAATGTTAAGTACACAGCAAAAATTTCCCTAGGTTCGTTAGTTCGTTGGGTCAAGACCGGAGAATTCGTCATGAACATTTCGTGTACATATAGTTGAAATATGGCGAGTGGGTACAGTGCTGGTTATATGAACAAAAGAATAACATACGTCTGAAGGGTGCACGAGACTCGCGAGCGTCGAGGGCAAAAGGTAAACTGGGAAGGGGACTCGATTAGATTGCACCAGGTGTGTTAAAAGGTTGAGTTAGGCAGCGGGCTCCCAGGGAGAGTTCAACGACCCTCGGTATCACGAAAATATCAAACCAACGAGAAAATCATGCGAAACCATCCGCGTATGCAACTCAAAAATCGTCACCGTGTTTTAATTAACAAAATATGTTTCCCCGAGTTAAGATTTTTATTTTTCGGTATAGTTCAAAGATGCGTGAAACAAAGAGGTGATACCGCTTTAAACTGAAATTATTTTCCTTCAATTTTCATATGATAGACCCAAAGGAAGTTTTTTTTAACAATTTTTCGAAACAATTTAAAAACGAATACCAGTGACTGAATTTTACTTTCAGTCTTTATCGATATTTTACCAACCAGATACAAATAATGCACGGTAATTATTGTGCGAGCACGATAAGTGACTTAAATTTAACGACGACGTACGGAAGAGGTTCAAAGAACTGTATCGCGCATGCTTCAGGTCAATCAAAAAAGACTGAGGCAACGGCCTGTAAAGCCGTTCTGTCGAACCGGTTATTAGTCTACTTACGCTCATTTATGGAAGAATACGTTCTTGGGGAATCGAACGGAAACGTGAAAGACAAGCTCACGGTAGACTGATGATCCGTTTAAAAATATTCAATTGGCAAAGTTTATTTTCACATCGACGTTGGAGAGTCCTTCTTATAAGGCAGTACATAACGTCGATACTTCACTAACGTGCTTTGTTAAGAGGTAAGCCTCTTACCTAACTTTGTAAGTAGCATTTAACCGATGACAGAGTGATCTAATTTTAATTTGAACTTTCGGTAAAATTGAGATGGCTTCCTATCCGTCATTTTGATTTTAAAAATCCTTTCCAATCTCCCAAAAGTAACATATTAAATTAAAAAACTGATTCGAGACACGGATGTGCTAAAAAAATCTTTACGTAAATTCACCAAATTGTTATTTTTTTCTTACAATCACGACAAATCAGCCAGCGCTTGAAAATTTCGATGGTGTATCATCGGTACAATGTCACCAAGCTGCGATGGCTAAAAAGCTTGAGCGTGAATACGATAATCACAAAAATCAAAAATAATTAATTTTATGTCCGCACATAATTCTGACGCAAAAGTTTTATTTAAAAATTTCATCTACACGTTATTTCCAATACTACTAACAACAAAATAAACGATAAACGCACTCGAAGGAAGGAAATATTTATTCAAGGGTAAAGACCTTGCGTTGACGCGTATGAGTGGCAGTTGTCGGTCTTTGGTAAATCAGTTTTTTTCCTCCGAGTTGGATAAATTTTTAATCGCGAGCAATCGGTGAACGTAACGCTGCTTTATTCCCGGTCTTTGTCAGATGCAGGATCTAGTAACCCCTTTCGCACAATGCCTATACATGTATATTTATAAAGCATGCGAGTATACGTGTAAAATATACAGTATGCGCGCGTGTATACATACGCACATTTCCATGCGAGGGTACCTATAATGTATTGGCATATAGGGCAGGACAGGCGGACGCGGTAAGTAGTGCCTAGTAGTGTACGAGAGGGATAGAAATTGAAGGTGGGCGCCTCGTGAACAAGGGGATAAGGCGCGGGGACGAAGCGAAACGGTCTTTGTCCTCCCCCGGTTCCAACGTAGTTACATAATTCCATTATTTATAGCCAATATCCAACCGAATAAGGGATGGAAGGGAAGAGAGGAGACGAGAGCTTAACCTAATTAATTTACAAACTCTTTCCTTTTCCGAATAGATTCGCACCGGTGATGCGATTGATTGAAAATGGCTATTTTTTTTGTCAACATCTTCTCTCTAGTTCCTTTCGTTGTCGATCGTAATTTCTTTGTAGTCTTTTTCTCTCTCTCTTTTTTCCTCCTAGTGCAAGGCTTGTCGCTGATTAATTTGTTGGTGGAAACGTGATGCTGTTTTAAATAATTAGCTCACCAAAGCTGAATATATTTTTAAACAGAGAGGAAAATGATAGAGAACTGACAGTTTTCAATTCAGTGGGATTTAATTTACATGACTTGTGAGAAAAAAAAGCGAGAAACAATGTTCTCCATTTTATTTTTCTCTCGCATTATTTTCCCGCGAGTAGAAGGTAACGTCTGCATTTGAAAACTTTGATTATAAAAATATACATCAGAGCAAAGTTGATTTTATTTATATTCATATTTTCCCGTCTTGTATTTCATTCGTTATCCGATTCTTTTTTTCCTTTTTTTCCGCCTCGACATTTTTCATTTCTTCGTACGGCTATACAGTCTAATTACGTAACGTCGAATCAAACCACGCCAACCCATTTAGCCCCAAGGTAGTTGCTACACTTTCAGAAATTACGAAACCGAATCTCGTTCACGAAGCAAATTCCCGTTTTTCAACTTGTAACGGTACCGAGTTCACTTTGAACCTTCTTTCATTACACCTCATTCATTATTATTATTATTATCATTATTATGACTATTATTATACTGTTATTACGCCTTTCAGAATTTAACTTGATGTAAATTTGAAGGTACGATTTGCAGTATTCTGAAGGGATGAAATTACGTCGGAATTCTTTTCCTATCCCCATTTCACTCATGTATTTGTACATCGTTGTTATACGGAACCTCCTCTCCTCCCCCCTGCCCCTACTCACGGCAATTGCATTTCGTAATATATATTAATACATATTACATACACACGCACTCATATATCCATATTTCTTCCCCCTATTTTTCTTTACATCACTTATTTTTTTCATCCTGCAACAAGCGGAGGTTTAATTGTTATCACGGTATATCTGGCAGTGACACCTGGACAGGCGGTATTGTCGATGCCGCGGAGCAAGGGAAGGTGAAACGGAACGGGGGACGGGAGGGGGATGAGGATTGCCGGATGAGGTATGAGGGGCGGGGGGGCGGGGAGGTCAAAGCGTGGACGCTAGGCGTTGTCGTCGACGTCGACGTCGGCGACTAGGGCGAGTGGCGGCGCAGCAAAGAGGGAGCAGGGAGAAAGGTGGAGAAGAAGGGTGGACGGGGGGTCGGGGCAAGGAGGGGGACGCCTTGCTCCGTTCCCGCGTTGAATTATTGAGACGCCGGCAGATCGATGTTACAAAAGGAAAACGGCAAAGCGACTGAAATGAGGGGGCATTTCGCGGCTGCTATCCATTATGCACGCGGTGCGGGTGGTCGGGGGTTGCTCGGTGGCTAGGCGCATATTGTGAAGTGGCCGGATTGGTATCTTATATTACACTTGTACCCATCTGCTAGGTGCGCAGCTCTGCAACCACTGCAAAAGCTGAAGCTGAAGAAGCCTTGTGAAAAGGGCATAAGGTGAAAATTAACGGTCCTCCCGAGTCACGCGAATCGCGTAGCGTTCGTTCAAGCGACAGAGATTTCTATCAATTTATATTTCGATCTTTCATGTACGGATGCGATTGATAATACCGATTCTTGTCCAACTTACAATCCCGGGTAAGCTTGTTATACGATATTTGCGAGTAATATGCTTATACGTCCAACTTGTACCTTTTATACTTTCCTGCGAGTTTCGGCTCGGCATCGCTTAAGCCGGTTCAGATTATTATCTCGGTGGCAACGTTAGATATATTGCAAATGTACGTGGTCGAACGTATTCAGCAAATCGCCCGTTTTACCTTCCCAGTCGGGGAGTTTACCACGTGGCCTAAAAGTTTCGCGAAAACTTTTACGTATTATTATTACAGTAATTGTCTGTCGGGGGTGAGCTTTATGACGGGACTGGAAAGTATCGACGGAACGCTTACGTACTTATACGAATATACCTGTGTTTTGTCTGCGGTCGAGGGAGACGCGAAAGCTCTAAAACTAGACAAAAAGTTATCAGTCTGACACGTTATTCTTACGTTTGCAAGCCTCGTTCCGATCTGAAAAAGCTTTACGTTAGGTACTAAAATTAGTGAAAAAAAAAACGAAACAAAAACCAGCTGATTATAGTTCGTGACTCAACACAGCAGAGATGTTTGAAAATAGCTGTTGTCAATAATCTACTGGGAATAGTTAGTGAGGAACAATTTGCAGCTCTCACGTTATACCCGACGAAAAAGATAACGGTTTTTATACAAAATTCGTGCGTAAATTTATAGAGTAAATATTGAACATATTGTATGTAACAGGAACAATATTCGTATCTACGAATCGCATGAAAATGTTGAATAGTAATTTATCAATTCATTGAAGCCGTGAAGTCGCAGTGAAATAAAATAGCGCAATCGTTATTACTGTAATGCTCGGAAATGTTTTCTCCATCGATATCTATAAAAGCGTACCACGCACCATTGGGAGCAATTAAAATTGTTAGTCTGTCTTGCTTTCGTCCTCACCACGGATAATTACAAAACTCGCAAGAGGCGTGTATATACATATAATATATATATATATATATATATAGTAAGATCGAACTTTCAATGGTTTCTATAGTTTCTCGTATTTCATTTTCCCTCCGAGGATAAAACGATAAAACTTTCCCTTCCAAAGAATAATATTCTTACTTACTCAAGCTCCCGCAAGACCAAAGCCATACACGAATGCCCAAGTTGAACGTTCACGGTTTCTTCGTTCGACATACCGTACTTGTCGTAAATTTTTTTCACTCCTCGTTATCCTCGCGGCTTCGACTCGGTTCTGTGCACCTATATCCGCGCACTTATCCATATCGGGTGATAATTGCTCAAAAGGGAGTGAGAAAAAGCAAGAAATTGTTTTCTCAACTCGCTGCAGGGGCGATGTCGTACTACCTCGAAGAGAATTCTTCCACTCGACCACGATCGATTATTACTGTTATCGCTGCTCCGATGGCGTAAACAAAGGAACCTCGTAGACCGAGACGCTAGATGCTGATAGGAGGTCAGGTGACGCGACGATGGCTGCGTCGCGACGCCCTGAAAGAGCGGAGAATATCGCAGAAGATAGCGTTTCGCCGTTTTCTCTTTGCCTGCAAAGTTGAGCACAGGATGAGGATGAGTCTCACCAGTCGATATCAGCTGCCCTCGATACCTTCCCTCCCCCTCCTCCTCCTCCTCCTCCCTTTCCCTTTCCCTTTCCCTTTCCCCTCATCCCGTTCACCCTTCACCTCGTAGGTATCGCTCTTCTCGCTTGTGCTTTTCCCCGAATATTCTTTTACTCCCTTCCTTTCTTACATGCTTCGGAACTGTATTCAATCTCTCTCTTTGCCACGCGTGCAAAATTGGAATCCAGATCCATACACGTACACGTGTAATCTCCATATGTATAATCTAGATCCATCCGTACACACGTTTCGTCGAATGCGTTTTATTTTCAGTAGAATATACCCGTGTTACGTGCGCTATACCTTTGTGTGTTTTTCACCGTTTCAGTTTCGGTATACCAACTTTGTTTGTCGCCGTCGCGTACGCCACGTAATCGAGCGTAAATCCTCCGTTTTTATTCGATTCCACGGTGAAACTTCGCTACGTACTCACTTTTTTAACGAGTCTATACCCAGCTATGTGTACCCCCGAAGTCTGACGGCGCATACTTTCATATCAATGCTCAGACCCACATGCTCATTTGGCATGCGGTTCGATTGAGTGACAGGGTGTAGCTACACCCCAGGCCAGGCGGTATATGTATAAACATTAAACATAGATCTGTTGCTGAAGAAGCGTCGGGCATGTATGAGAAGGGTGAATCGGAGTTGGACAACATGTAGCATGCAGGTTTATTCGATTGCTGTAACCCAAGTGGCACTACATGGTTAGCCCAGCAGCCCCGCTATAACCAAGTCCTTCACGCGTCAGAATGATACGTTAGTTTTTTTTTTTTTTTCGACTGCATTAAATTTTGTTGCAAATCCATCGTGATGAATTCAACGAACAGTGGTCCAAACGTTTTGTGCTTAACAGGATGTAGGTAGGTGGTTCGACTGATCGGACAGGGAATTAAACCCGATTAACTGCTACAATCAGCTGATGTGATTATTATAATGAATCGATTTTGAAAAACAGTTTTAGCGTGCGCGACGCGTTATACGAATATACAAATAATCGAATGGGAATTACGCTACGTGACCGAAAGTCCGTTAGGCAGTGGTTTTTTTTTCGCTGTATTCCTTGAATATTCGAAAAATTGAGTATTATACCGTTATAAATATGCACATATCTGAACTGGTCCCCGGTAATACGTGCGCTTGGGGAAACCTGCAGAGAAAAATAATCGCTCTGAGAGAAAAGCGTGTGCACAATCATTTCTGCTCTTTTGAAAATACTAGAGTACGTCACATCAATTATGCATTAATTATACCATCCATTGTGTATATTATTGGATTTAAAATAATAGCAGGAAGTTTATACGCGGACTTAACGCCAGATGCAAATAATTCATCGTTGCGGCATGTCGGCTGCATCGAACCAAACAGGGTGAGAATTTGTTCAACGCGAGCAACGAGATCGTTAATCCAGATTTCAACGTCAGGAAATAAGATTTAATCTCCTATTAGACCGAACAGACGCTTTGTTTCAGACTAAATGTAGTTGTATCGTTCACGGACCGCATATCACGCACAATTTCAATCACGAGTCATCGCCAATCATCTCCGACTGTGACGTGATCGTTCTGCCCGACGGGATTATTTTTGCCCCTGTAGTATCGCTAGCCCATAAGCAATTGGGCGGAGAGGAAAATCGGAGAGAAATGAAGTTAGGGATCTTGATCGAAAAATCTGCCATTAGTCTGAAAAGCAAACCAGCTTATTGACCGGCTAGCCTGACGAGTCTGACCGATAATAATAACCAGACCCCAATCGGGTGCCATTGACCTTTGCGAGAACCCAGAATCCGATGGGTTGCTGCTGGAGTCGACGGACGCCCGGGTAGAGGGTCACCCTTTTGATGAGGGTCCGAGATGGATGATGGCCAATATTTAGGAATTGTGCGGCGGTAAAAATGTTTCTACATTTACCGGGCTCGCTACAGATCCGACCGCGACTCGAGAACCCGTCAATCATGCAATGCGGTGAACACTTAGATATTGGCACTGTAATTTTCTCATGAATCCACAATTTCAACCCCTGCACCTAACAAACGTGTGTATATTTTATCCAAAATTTGGTCAAAGAGTGTCTATTATACAGCTCACGCGGAAGGGTGAAATATACGAGAAAAATTTCTCAGCCCCACTACACGATAGATGTAACAGTGTGAGGGTGGACAGTTATGATAGGTACATACATCAGGGGTCGACGCGGGGGCGAATTAACCCTCGTCTGACTTTTCCCAGGGACAGACGTCAACTTGCAATCAAGTACCTAATAAGGTTTACCCGGCTCATCGTGTGTACCTACACGTGTACACGTAGCGGCCATCGATGTTCCCGCGTATATGTATGTACGCCTAAACACTGGAATGCGGTAATCGGCTTTCACCGACCAAATACCGTCCGGCCGAACGAACGAAGGCATCGAATATAAAGCCTTTTATCTGAATTACGCCCGAATGGACTAAAACCTCTTGACAATTCCCATCCCGCACGGAAGACTTCCACCGCTAAGTATTCCATGCGCACCTGCAGTGTAGAAGACTTTTCGGATCACTGGAAAAACTGACAATAAATCCGAGACAATCGGCGTTCTCGTCGTACCTGTCAATCGCCACGTTCCAATGATAGAAATTGGTGGCCAACACGCCTTGGGCGTGGCTGGACAATATGGCGCCGGAAAAGCAATCAGTCAGATCGCGCGAACACAAAGGCATAGGAAAAATCGTGCAACCTGCACAGTCTTTTACTTAGCTACGTTGACTCGATACGATGGCAAACCAGCTTTCTAATCAAATGTACGAGGCTCTTGGAGTTTTAAGTCTTCGGTGGTTTTACTCTATTCTTTGCTAACAAATTCACCGCGGTATTCGAAAAAAGCAGGTAATAACAACTTTGAGAAAATTTGACCGAATTAACAACATGTGTGAAAGTCTCTGTAAGGTTTTCTTCACTTTAGCGTTTACCACCATGGTAGTCGTTGAATGGCAAGAACGTAGTAGAGGGTTCTGCTCACGAGTCTTAAAGCGGTATCACCAGAAAGCGAAGGCATGAACTTTTATCGCGTTATTTTGAGGGTCAAGTTATCGATTCGAGACGCTTATATGTTCACGGATACTTGGAGGCGAGTCGTTATCAGATAATGCGACTATGGTTCGGTCACTTTTCTTCTCCACGCCACCCAAACTCGAGTACATATCTCTCGCCAGATGTCGCCAAGAAATTTCTCGCGCCGAAATTATTCGTCCTCTATAAAATGAACAAAAGCATAAAGGAGTATAATGGTATCATTATTTTGTATTGAGAATGCTAACCTCCTTTATACCCGATACGAAGAACTCGATATTTTACCAGATGCGACATTGCTACACTTCTACATTGATAATGATGAACTCCTTGTGCGAAGCAAATAAGCACTAATATAATCACAGTGCATTTGAAATGCATATAGATTTTTCGTATACTCACTGCCTTCGTTGTTTCGAAATTTAATTCTTAAGATCACTCATCTGAATCGTTGCTACTGCTATGAAACTTTCCCTTATTTTCTTTCCAAGATACGACAAGCTCGAGCTTCCTGCCCTGCGACATAGTTACTGTGCTACTCAGGTTACTTGACAGTTCACAATTATGATAACGCCGTCCTACTCCACGTTCTGCATCGTCGCGGATGATCCGTACTACAAAGTCTGAATACCGTGATGACGCATAGCAGTCCTAGCAGGAGGGCAAGGTTTGCTTCGTTACCTTCTTGAATATTCAAGAGTGTTGACGCAACCCCGGGTGCATCGCGAGATTTCAATATGTTTGGCAATATGCAAATGGCCTTGTAAATATCGATGTCGGTAGATGGAGCGAGGCTGGTCTACGGGTCAAACCTTCAACACTAGCGCTCGTCGCTGAGCGTCTTTGACCCGAACAAAGGCTGTACCCTGTCTTTGCTATAGCAATCGCCTGTATCGTCCAGACGACTGAAAGTTCCGTTACTGACCGGTGAAGGTCAGACGACGATAATTGCATTAATCTCGATCAAGTTCATCGACCCATCGTATGGGACTATCCAGGACAATTTGCATGGGAATGGAAGGCTGACCTAGAGGAGTTGTGAGAGTATCAAGGCGTTTATGGGTATTGGCGGCTCGGTGTAAAAAAACGTCTTTTTCTGCACGGTCGAAGTCGTGCACGTGTCGTGTGTCTGACGGTGGTGTATGGCAAGCCGCGCAGGGTGTAACACACGTACGTACGTGCGATAATATGATATATGTATGACATGTATGTATGCATAGATATAACGTCGAAGTAGGTATCGATACGTCGGCGCAAGTCTCTAGGGGATATATTACGGCTACTCAAGCAACGCTATCAGTGCGCAATTCATATTGAAGTCTCTGGAGATCAGTCGGAATTGGCCGAGCTGCGGATGTGGGGTAGAAGCCAGGGGCGCACAGACGGTGGCGGACACATGCCGACGACACAGCCGATTCCTTGTTGAGACTCGTAAAGACTTAGCGACGATCCCAGCGGCTTGGCCGAAGGCAGGAAAGCTGCGGAGGCAGTTGAGAACGACAGAAGCCAGCTCTTTGGGATGGCTTATCGCCGGGAAGCAGGCGCACGCTTTTTCCAGAAAGACCCCGAGAGCAGAGTAGTAGGCCCTCTCGCGGAGACCAGATTACTCTCCTCCTATTTCATCTTCCCTCCGTTCCCTTATCCCTCGTTCTTTTCATCCGCCCTCTTCTCTATCCACTCTCCGCGTGAATTCTCCGCCGATTCTCACGCGCTGAAACCGTAGCCTCCAGCCTCTATTCCCTTCACGCTTGGCGTGCAGCTTCTCATACCTCCGCCACTTTTCGTTCCTCCTCGATTATCTCCTCTGTTCTTCCTTCGCCTCGTGTTTAGGGCGCACCCTGCATTCCGGCCGACGAACCCATTACCGAGACGCTGAACAACGGAATCCGAGAAATAACGACTCTAATAATACAGCCAGAAGACGCCGACGAGTCGCGGTAGGAAATGCTTGAATATATTCCGATAGGAGCGGTCCCTTCGATTTTATGTCCGCTGTATGCGTAACGCGGAGAAGCTGAGGACATCGTCTCGCGATACTTCATGTTGCTAATCGGAATTACTCTTTCCGCAAAATCTCCCGAATTTACTCGGCTATCGGCGAATCAACCTTTCCTCGATATTTCGATCTTGGCATTTTAACCGGGAGATGTTTCTCGAGTGAGTATAGCTTACACACACTGACGACCGAGAATTACTCGGCGCTCGAATTACTCTGTAATGTATCTGCCTTCAATGCGTTACACCGACTACACCGAATTATTCGTAGTGAAATTTTCACCTGATCATTCGCGGGGAAATTGTTGATCGATCGAACCTTCGCCGAGAGTCGGTTGAAACGAGATGGGCGTTCCTTAATTTCATCTCGTTGGGAGTTTACCTCAGGTATTTGCTTTGGATCCCAAAATTCAGTAACGATCGTTCTAAGCACCGGGTTCAAGGGGAGATTACTTCAGCTTTTATGGCTCTCCGACTGCAAAAGGGCCGCGATTTTGGCAGACAACTGCTTCTCCCTATCGTAGCTAAGGGAAAAAATATACGCAAGAGTACCTTGAGCAGTGCGTGTTGGGTTTGCCTAATCCGGGCGGGATTAGACGCGAAACAATTGCCAAGTGCTTTCTATTCTAGTTTGGCATTCGCACGTATTTCACGAGATGTTCACGCACGTTTCCAACGTGTCTTTTTTGCACTTTCCGCTCCCCGACGTAACGATAAGCGTCGTTACTGCGCTTTCGTATATTGCATCCACGCTTCGTTAGACAGCATTTTTCACCATTATCGAACGTCGGCCGAAGCATCGTTCCACGCTGAGCTGACGACTTTCCGTTTCGCCTCCCAGGGAAACGAATGGTAAGGAATTTTTTCCAAATAGACCGAAATGATTCGCGACCTGCACACGTAAGTTTGACGTGAACTATTTGATTTCGGTGATTCGCCAATTTCGAATGGTATTTTTACCCACAATCCGATAAAAATTTTGTTTCAAATATCATACGTACACAACTCTGTACTTGGGCGGTACGTGTAATAAGTATGAGGATGCAACGTTCCTTTGAACGATTGTCAATGAGAGACGCAGTCGATCGGGCTTTGTTTGCTCTACATCGATGTCCGAATGCGGAATAACTCGGTTATCGTTAATAAAGTTCCTCTAATTAACTAATGCACTTTCGGCGCTTTCGTCATGCAGAGCTGCAACAAGTTCGATCGTGAGACGGCAAGTTGTGCGTAGTGTATGTTTGTCCTCGAGCTAGATGTCGTCGGAACCCTTCTCCCCCGTCAGCGATCCCGACCCGGATCGTCGTCGTCGTTACATCCCTGCTCCGAGTCCTTTCTCGCTTACCTCTGGCAAAGCGAGGGGAAACTCTCTGAAGCGAGCTGCCCGGAGGGGGGTCACCGAGTAATTGGTTTCATTCCCGTGGAGACAGGCTCGGCTATGTGGGTCCGGTTGGGCATCGCGAAGCGCCACGCGGCGCCGTCGTTCTCCCCGCCCGCAGCGCCCGGGTCCGACGTCGCTGAGCCGGCGTGCCCTGCACCCCGATCTCCGGTTAAGTAACGTATTTTCTGGGATAATTATGCAGATGAAGTCGTTAGTTATGATAACGCCGTTGAGGCACCGGCGCTGGCATCGTCGTTATCTTTGCACTTTGCTACACCCCTTCGCCCTTGCGCCTACTACACGAGCGCCGTGTCTCTTCTGCTGCCTGTGCCTTCCGCCGCGCGGATTGCTCGGTGGGGGAGAGGTAAATCGAGAACTTTTGCCGACGTGCCGGAGAAAAAAATAATAACAAAAATAAGAAGTGGAATAATAATAAACAAAAAGAAAAATTAAAACGATGAAAACTTTTCCCAACGGCAGTAGCGCCGACTCGAATTTTCGAGTCTGGTTTACCGCCTCGGCTTACCTATGGGTTTATGCAGAGCAGCCAACCCCCGCATCGCCCAAACTTACCCGAATTTGGTGTGTCTGTTGTTGCCTGCAGGTAACACACCCTATCGTTACCGTGCAACCGCTCTAATCCAGCATCTCGTATCACCGTTGAATTTTCGGAGAATTACCTGCACGCAAGGGGAGGAATTCTCATCGTCCCACCACTAATTATCACGGTTTTATTCCGCGGGCTCAGGTATCAACCGGGACGTTGATCCACCCTGCCCCAGGTATCATTCACCTCCACCTCTGCGTCGCCGGGGTCGCCTGCACGCGGAGGAAGAGGGGTTGGGTGCGGGTGTAATTTTGGAACGAGGGCTTGCGGTTACAATATTAAAGTCGGACGTGCCCGCAAACCGCAGCATGCTGGCCTCCCGCGAGGCGGTAGCGACGCCTGCCAGGGCGGCACGTGACGTCATCAACCGCAGCCAGACTGCGGCTGTCGGTTCGTGGCGTGACGACGAGGACGAGGACGAGGACGACTGCGGTTCGACGCGAAACGAAGTTGGGCGATTTTTACAAAGGTTATCGCTAAACTTTTGATATCGCTGTGCCGATTCAACAATATGAGGTGCATGCAAGCGTCGTAAGGTGTAGACTAATTTTGGACGACCGGAGGTGTCAGTTTGAAGATACCGCTTCCACGGTATCACCTTTGCCTTGTGCCCCATGCGCTGCAAGACCAGAGAAATATTCATCTTTAACACGAAAATGGAAGTACGATATCGCGGTGCGTGATCGTTACTCATAGTTTCAAAACGCACGGTTCTTTGATCGAAGATATTTTCCTAAAAATTTCGAGGCTTGACTGCGTTTCGGGAAAACATCCAGTTTTATCTTCCCTCTCATCACGTCTGTTCCCGACTTTTTCATTGATTTGACCCAGATAGCGAAGGTGATGCGTGGTATGTAGCTGCCTCAGAGCTACCCGCTTGTTTTCACACGATGGCATCAAAACTTCCTCACACAAGGGTCGTTCAGCTTCCGGCGAATAAACACCAGAAATATGATAAAAATATCTGGATGGTCAAACCTGAAGCACGGTACGCTGAACATTGTTACGAAGGAAATTGAAGGTTAATATAATCTTGTTAATAATATATCGAGTATGTTTATCAGGCGATGCATACCACCTCGTGATAATTATCAAGTAAAGTTCATTACCCCGAACCGACATACTCGTGCCATGCCCTTTCATTTACTGAATTTCAAGAAAATGAAATCTCACGACAAGGATGAAGCACCAAAGAACGCTGCCACGTAATTTATATATGAATATAAATTCGCGTCAAGAAACCGCATTACGGAATGAACGGGGGTTACGTGACAAAAATGAGGAATCGTAAAATTGAGAGAATTCTTAATAAAGCGTGTCGATTTTATTGGCATATAAGATCCGGCGTATCTGCAACTATACGAAAAACAAAAGTAGAAGTACTCTATCATGCTGGTTATTTGTGAGACACAAAAGCCACCAATGACAACTAATTTTATCTCTGAATGCAGAGGAAGGAAGGTTGCGGCAATTATTGGTAGTTGATATACATATAGCAAACAGTCGGCTCTCACACAACGTTTACGGTAAAATGCCCGCACGCATGACAGGGTTTCTGCTCATTTGTTTCAATTACTGTAAGTCACGTATCACTTGCCGTGTCCGTTTCTACACCGTAATTTAATTACAAAAACCTTCTCTCCAGTACAGGCTCGATGACGGCCGTCCGTGCATTAAACTCACACGCTACATACATATTGTACAACGCTTATTATTTAGGCTATACATTTCGCGGCACGATAGAAGGGGATCACGTGCAGGCGTTGTAACAGGCACTGTGTATCGTGGAAATCCAACGAAAAAGATACCCAATACCAAAAAAAATACGCTTTGTTTCGCAAATTAACAACTCAACCGTAACAATCAATCCGATACCTCTTACATGTATTACGTTATATGATATACCGATTTGCTGCTCGCGAGGGAGTCTTTCTCCACGCGTTGAAACTGAATATTATTGGTATTCGACGTGAAATTGTGTCGGATTAAGGGACAGGTGAACACACGCGGCATTTACAAAAATACACGTTCAACTCGGCTCGTGTAAGATTCTCAACCCCTGTGGCACGAGTCGAAGTTCAAGGCGTTCTACCTTTTGCCCCTGCAATACAGCCCATGACGTCAAAATCCATACCAGGTTCGAACAATTTGCATAAGTCAGAACACCACTTCGTTTCAAGCTCCGTTTTCGCGTTCCAGCCTCGCTCCGATACCCGTTTTATTGCATATTTCCCCCCTTCCCGATTGTTCCACCGGAAACGCAGTGAGCATCTTTGTTCCAACATCTATTCGGTCTATGTATTACACACACCGCGACACTCGTGCTTTTTCTTCTGGTAGGAAAGCTGCAGGGCCATACATCACGAGTACCTTTAGTTCTGGGCGGTTATCTTCTCGGGGATGAAGAATGATAGCGGGCAGTAGGCCTGGCGCAAGTCGGAATGACCAGACCTCCGGTTTCCTTGTACCCCCTTGACACCGTTCTTCTCGATGTGGCGAAGAAGCACGGGAATTCACCAGTTGTGAACTTCTCACAGTGCGTAGTCCTTTTCTTCTTTGACTCATGCAGGTTTCGATTTTTTGCCATATCGCCCGACCATGTCGTAACCAGAGACAACAAGAAAATATATAGCTTGCGGAGAAAAGCGGGGAGTATTTTCGGGAGCACCGATCAGTGATTTACACCCCATCGATGAAGAGGATCCTTCGGCGCTTCATATCGTGTTTCGTCAAGACTCCTTCACCGAACACACGGCTCCGACTCTGCTGAAGTAACGCGCGTAGAAAACTTTCCCCGGACTCTTTTTAGCCGGACGTGACCGATCTGTTGTCTCCAGGGAGACCTTCGGATAGCCCTAGATGGCTCGTCTGTACGGCTCTGGATAGCCCCAGATTTCCCCCGATAATAATACTTCTCTCTTTCACGGGGGTTCCTAAACCTTTCCTGCAAACTGCCGAGGACCAGCTAGCCGTTCGGGCGTCTCTACACCACGAGGACCAGTTACCACGTCGCGGGATGAAAATATAACCATGGACTATCGTAACGGATACCCTGGGGCTCTTGAGACTACTGCAATCGTGATTTTGTTAAGTAAAAGTCCACGTTATAATATAATCTACAGCCCCCAAGGGTGCAGGTAATTTCGCTCCACGGCGCGGTGTACAATTCGTCTGGGTAGAATGTAATCTCGGAATCTTATATTCCATTTTTTTGTGACCCGGTTCGTTATAACGTGCGTTCGACTTAAGTTGAGATGAAAGATCGCATTAGGCGGCAGCCCCGGTGATACTCCAATTTATCTCCTCCGCTCGGTGTATTTCCCCGGTGCAATGTGTCCGAGATGCGTCGCGGCGACGCGTTTTCGCAGCAGCTCGGCGGCATAATTCCTTCGTTGGGCATGGGTACAGATAGGTACCTACTTCTCCTCGTCAACAAGTTGCAAACTCATTCCAGGCAGTAGGAAGGCGCTCGCTAACTAGCTTTCCTCGGCTCACTGAGCACGCGAAACCTGGAACAGGATGCCGGGCGTATAGGGGCCGTAATGACGATGTGATGGATGGCCGGTTCGCGCAAGAGGCTCGCAGAGAGTCCGGCCACGCTGTGATGCTCCTGTGGCCGGCGTGGGGCGGGTTACAGCGGCGGCAGGGGGCCGCTCACCGAGCCATGCCATGAGCGATAGCCTACCGAGTCGAACGATAGCCTCAACGCCTCCGAATTCAATTCCTTAATACCTCACCAGCCATCACCATCACCGGCACCACGGTTACGAGACCAGCGTTGGGAACCTACGACCACCGCTTCCGCTACCGCCGGTTCAAGACTGTGAGTGATTCTCGAGATATATTAGATCCATCGAATGGGAATCACCCTTTCACCGCACTTTGGGTATAGATTGTCTGGATTTAGACCAACCGAAAGACTTCAGTGGGCGATTGCTACTGCGTACTGCTTTTCCATGTTCAAATTACGTCGGTGCGTTGGTTGGTATATTCATCTATTCGACAGATGAAAGAAAGTGTAACAGATACTCATCACCTCAGTGAACAATTTGGTAGTTATCAGACAAAGGGTTGTGAAAAGTGAGAGTAATAGCATTGAGATTTCATTGAACGAGGTGCGGAAGTGGAGAACGTTTCGCCTAACATGCATGGAGAATATATCGAGTCCCTGATGGCATTGAATCCTGGTATTTTCCTTGAGAGCAAGGCTGTAGTGGAACTCGGATATGAGTAATAAACCGTTTTAAAGAGCTGTGAGAGAATCACCAGTCTATACACCGAATGCAACGCGGAGATGAAAACGAGATGGATTGAAACAGCAGACTGTGTTCGATACCGAGATAACGGGAAACCACTCCCGTGGTTGTGGTCCGTATACAACGTGGATTATCTAGCAATTTGTCTGAAGCATAACGTATTGCGGGGGAGTCGAGCCATCGCACGCCCTGCCAATTATTCATCGGCCCGTTTTACCGAGACTCTCCTAATAGCAAGCCATAACAGTCAACTTTGTTCTATAAAGTTTATCACCGAGTATTGTCCGCTGATACCCCTTTCCTCCTCCGGCAAGCCGTGTGCCCTTCATGAGACCCGGCATAATCGTCGATGGCGCCGATGATCCAAACCGCCGTTCCGAGATTTGACGATCGTCTGCAAAGAGCGATTTCGTCGAGAGAATTAATTACTCTGGTGAGACGTCTAGAAACTTGGATCATGGAGATCGAGGTCAGCTGAGGACAGTATCGGCTGACGGTTCAAGAGGGTGGAAAGAGCTGGTACCGGAGTATATCCGCTCAGCAATAATGTGATACGTGCTTCGAGGCTCGAACCGGGAGATCTGTAGCCTGTACCAGCCTCCGCGAAATCCTTCCCATAACACACCCCAGCCTTTAGGCTGGGGCGCAGTGCCCCGCGGGGTGCCAAAATGAACGACACACGACCACAGAGGCGTCCAGGATTGGGCTCGGTCTATACGTCCCCTCTGCTCGAGGCATCGTGTCAAAGTTTGCTCAGAATATCAGGGTAAAATTATTCACGAAAAACGAAATGGTGTAGACGCACGTTCGCACCCAGTCTCGATCATCCTGAGCCGATTTGTAGGTGCTCGGTGCAAGATGTCGGATGCAGGCCGTTACGCGTAGGAGTTGAAATTAATTTTGGCGGGAGGTAGGTGATGACACGGGAGTGGAAACACCCAGCACTAACTTTGCCTTCAATCCAACTACACAAATTCTCTCTAAAACCCTTAGTCTGCGCTCACATGCGCGTGTTGAGGGTGGGTAACAACGCAATTACGCGACACGTAAGCCGACGCCAAAATTACACTTTAATCCAAACTGGCAGCGAGTCTGTGTCCCGACTATTTCGCCCTTTTCCGTACGATTTTCACGAGTTTCGGCCTCCTAACAACCCTAACCGTTAGTTATAGTCGTGACTGTGCCTTGCAGGGCACCGCAGTACGCGTTGCGTCGTGACAAAGCTAAAGTCGGATACGCAGTGGCCAAGGAATCGGCGTTATATTGGACCACTACGTGAAAATCTTGCGTAAGGAGTAAGACGCACGTTCACAATTCGCCTGCGGGGGTAAACCCGAGAGTTTCACCATCGATTCCCTTGCTCTGAACCTCGAAATAATTGTACGTGATCCCCAAAGGGTTAACAGCTTTTCAAGTCGAGCGTACAGTCGGTGAAAAGTTTTTTCTTTTTTCTTTCAGTTCGCCTTAACTTATGTGGCGGCATTTCAAGTCACGTCATATGAAATCAGGTCAAGCCATTGGAAGGGTTCGGGTTGACCAGTGTAAGGAATCTCATCAATCCGAAGGGTCAAAACTCTGAATGGATCCTATATAGTGTGAGTAATTACGAAAAAACAAGAAAAATTCAAGGCGAGCAAAAGCATTTCAAGTCACTTCACCTGAAATCAGGTCGAGCCATTTGAAGAGTTCAGGTTGATCGGTGTATCGAATCTCGTCAATCCAAAAGGTCGAAACTCTGAATGGATTCTATACGTTGTAAGTAATTACGATAAAAATTTTCTTAGACAATGGGAAAATTTAGCTGGGAAGCCTTCAAAAACTAGAATCGTTAATAAATTGACGAACCGTTCGCGTACTGATGAGATTCTACGTAAACGAAATTTTGAACCGAACCCTTTAAAGTCTTTCGGAGATTGGGGTAACCGAAGTTAAGTGAGGCTTCGCCGCGAGGACATTTGGAGTCCGAAGTCCTGAGATGAAGTGCACGCTCCATTACGCCATGGTCAACCCCTCGGTGAACCCAGAACATTATGGAACTACGAAATTGGCTCACATTGGAATCCACTTTCGAAGAAACTTTTCAGTTTACCTCATTCAGTTCAAATCAGCAAGGCTTCCACGTCTTCTGGTTTCAACATCGAATTCCAAAACGTGCGTTGTATGGATTAACCGTCACCCCGGGGCTTCGCACAAAATGTATAGGCATTTTCATTGCGTTCGCGGGCGGCCGCCGTCTGCATATACAGGCATACGTGTATATTACACATGTGTGCGTGGAAACAGGTTGAGGTCATCTGTTGGTTGGCAACGGCTTCAGTCGTAGCACCAGCTTCGAAGGCAGTTGCGGAGGGAATATAGGTATAAGCAGGTACCCCACAGCTCGAGGACTTGTCAAGTAGTCTCTGCAGAACGACTTGAAACAGAGACTGTAAAGTGGAATATACACACAATCCATAGAGTTGGAGCTACTGACTAGTTGCCGATTCCGATCTCTTGCAAACACGATATCAGGGCGAGGGACGGATTGATTTCAAGGGACAAGTGGAGGATGCCCTTCTCAAGATCAGAAGTAAGCTCAAGCTGACCGACCAATCCACCTGAAGTACCAATATTCCTTTATTGCTTCATAACATCCAATTTGACGATAAGTACGGATTCAAACTTTCTTTGGTAGGTAACTGTGGTGGCTATTCCAAGTTTTAATTGACAAATATTAGCGTGTAAGAACTTTCCATTGTGCGGTGATCTGCAAAGGAATCACTCAAGAAAAACGACGCAATGAACGGATTCACGTGTAATAACAATGCGGAGAATGATTGCCAATATTTGTGTTTACTTTTTTCATATCCAGGTACACATTCCTTATTTTTCTTATTAATTGCAACGAAGAGCAATAAAATTTTATCACCGTATGGCTTGCTGCCGTAAAATGTATCCTCCACATTATAAAACTAATATTCGATGTATACACATATAAAACGTTGGGAGGCTTTAATAGCGAAAACAGTGACCTGCTTCAATTTTATGAGACCATTACTATTTGTCAGATAAATCAAGTAATCAAAAAGTGTTCGTTGATAAAAAAAATGTCCGCTTTTAACTGCACAAGCGAATACAGCCGGTAAAAATTTAAGGATTGCGTGATTCCGCCATTTAATATTCCAGATATCAATGTGAAAGCTAAAATCTCTTCTATTCATCTTTATTTTCCGATGTTATCTATGTCACAATTAGAAAATGCCACAGATTTCATCCTTCCTTCTATAGAAATTCCATTTCCTCGCTCTTTTACTGTAATCAAGAAATACTAATAATTTTCTTGAATAAGTGTCGAAGCGCGAACAGTGTGAGAACATTTTTTGGCGAACATTAGACGGAGTAAAGAGGAAAGAAGACGCGGCAGTGGATCGAAGCCTGCAGACGATGATCATTAGTTTAATTTCATCCAAGAACGTTGGACAAAAGTTAATCGAGACAAGAAAACGGCAGTGGCACCGGGCGCTCAGGCAGTATCCAATTTCTTACGTTCGATTAGATTATCCATCGATAGGCAGACGACTTAGCGGAGCAGGTATATGGATGGGCGGGTAAAGAAGGGCCCGTAGAAAGTTTCCGATGTTGGATTATTAAATTCCTTGGGTTCCCATCGCGAATACCTACTCAGGAATCGATACATTCGCTGAATATTTTAGGTATAGAACACCCACGGGGCCCGGGGATGGGTTCGCCCTCGCCACCATCGTCGCCCCCGGTCAACCCGGTCGCTGGCAGGGATCCCGAAGCAGCGCTGGCGCGGCTATTAATACTTCTTGAATCGTTCGTATGTGTACAAATGCGGTGCTCTCGGAATCCGTCTTTTGGATTTCCGTACGTCTCGCGCGGTGTGGGAGGGTTGCGTTGATGAAAAAGAAGGCGAAAGAAACGTGAGAAATGGAAATAAAACGAAAATTTTATACACGCGAGGGTAAAAAGGGGTGAAAATTGAAAAAGCAAACCCTTCCGTGCAGGGTGATGAATTTGGACGCGGCTGTCGAGGAATTTCGAATGTCGAGCGCGGGCGGACGGAAAGCTGCCACGCACTGCGACGCGGCGTTACAACTAATTTGATTAAAAATCAAGTGGCACCGATTACAAACGTCGGGGATTCCCGCGCTTGGATTGTAGGCGAGAAACGGCTCAGGCAGCGCTGGGTTTTCAGTGCGAAAAACATGGCTGCTAACTCTAACTACTTTTGTGACGCCCGACAGCTGTCAAACTCACGCATCGCTCTACCCGCAAATTACTTCAAGCGGCACACATACGGCTTTTCAACACCTCCGCCTCCGCCGTCGCCTCCACATTCACCCGATCCATGCGGCTCTCACCAGTTTCGCGCATCCGCGTTCGCCCGTCGCGCATTGTTACCCGAAGACCGAGGGGAAGAAGGTTGGGGGGATGAAGAGAGTTTTGATCGAATCTCGAGGGCTGAAGCTTACTTGCGGGAATAGAGGATTCTCTCCCAGAAAGGCGGTGGCGGCGGCGGAAGTGCACAGTCGTATTAAAACCGACGCGAATCGACGTAGGTATAATCTGCGAAAGTGCGCGTGACGCGTTCTTCTTGGGCATCAAAGCACGCCTGCAGGTCGGACTGTATTTCATGAAATTTCATTGCTTCATTTTCCTCTTTATTGGTTTGGACCGCGAAGAAGCGCATCCGGTTTCCCGATACCCCGTGCGTCGCCCGGGGCTTCGCGGCGAGGTAAAAAATCGAATTTATACAATAATAAAAAAAATTCGGAAAGAGGTCGTAGGATATCGAGTAGATAGAATAACGCGCGGACACACAGAGCGTGGGCGGGTGAATTTTTTTTCTCTCTCTCTCTCGCTCTCTCCGCATCTTCGCTCACCTCGACAGCAAGATACAATATTTTCGGGATTCCAGGAGCGTGCAGGAAAGATTTCATAGCCTTCGGGTGTTTAACCACCGTTCACGAAATGAAAATGAAACAAGTTCTTATGTAGCATATTTCGCATGAGTATATTACTTACAATATCCTGTCGAAAATATACACATCGTGTAAATATGCGTATAACTGAAGCACACGTATTTTCTTTGTAATTCCAAACGGAATGAAAATTTTCCGCGAAGATCTTAAGCAATAAATAACACATTTCTGCAGTTTCCGTTAGACTACATCTTTATTAATTCAAACTACTTGGACCAGATCGATAGCCAGCCACTTTCAGTCTAGATTGCAATTTAGAAAAATACGTTTCTGCGATAGAACAATACAAAAATAATAAATAACTACGCAAAAGAAAATAAACTATGCAACAAAAGTGCATCGATATTTCTACTCAACAATTGCACGGACCATCGATGTTTAATTTATTGCGTTCTAAACAGTATGTTATTCTCGACTAAGAGTATTGATATTTGAAAAACTTTTCTACACTTTTAACTTTCCTGTCGAATTAGCCCAAAGAGAGTAGGACACGGATATATGACGCTTTAATGTGGTATTTTCCCTGCTATAAGCTGCTCCCCCGGGTCCGAGATGCGAAATCAGTAAACCACGCGCATAGTGATTCGCTATTCGCGGAAGACCAGGTATACAGATAACGGTGGATTGGATGTTCAAGATGTCCTTACGGACTTGCATTATTCAGTCACCTTGACACTGGCCGCAGGATGTCCCACTACCGGGTGCGCAGAGCCCGAGTAGTGAGTTGGCGGAAGGACCGGCGACCGGACGGCTGCATCATTTATGGATGCACGACGGAAAGCTTTCGTAGTAAAAACCGGCTTGGGACTCCTCTGCAGGGTTATGGTCCGTTTACTCTGCTTTATTCTCGATGTCTTTTTCGTCGGAGGTATAACCTGCCCAGATATTCGCCTCTCAAATATCTCTCGTTCTCGCCTCAAACACATATACATCTCCCTCTCTCATCTTATTCTTATCTTTCATTTTTATTCTTATATATTTTATAGTTTCTTTTTATGTTGTTATTTTTTTTTTTGTGTACCTATTTCAGCTACGTATAGGTTGCATAGTCCTTAGGGCATCGCAGTGTCCTAGAACTTGAAATAAAGTCATTTCTCCCTCTCTCTCTCGCTCTTTACATCACTACGTGCCTCTATGCATCACTCAACTTTCCCAATATTGCCATGTACGTATAATAAAGTAACTATTTAGTTAGTCATAGCCAGAGGATATTCAGTTAAAACAATAATTGACAATTCCGTCGAGTCACCGCTGTATTTAACGTTTCGTAACGAAACACGTTCCGTCATGCTCATCGTTCGTTAACCTCCTTAAAAATTCCCCTCACTATTTTCACTCGAGACAACTTTTAACAGATCATACTCTGATTTTCTTGAGACATCTTCAAAGCTTTTGGCAAAAAGCTCCACGTAAAATTTGTTCTTTAATGTAACAAAGATATCTAAGTCTATATCTAAGTATCGAAATCACGGCGAGATTCTTTCGAAATTTTGTTACTCTTCGGATTTCACCTGACGATGAGATGTGAAATGGTTTCGTTTTCACCGTGGGTAAAAGCCGAGTCACTGTGGTTTCGTTTGACACGATGAGCGGCTGGGGTCGCCTTGGCTTCGGGCCAAGACGGCTCTCGGTTATCCTTGGCTTTTCCCTCAACCTGTTTGAGAACGAACGTTCCTAACCGATGCAAGGCGGTTCTCAGTGCCCGTTTACCGCGGTGCAACCACCAGTTGCTACATCGTATAGGCCTACCGTAGTTAGTTTCATATCGCCTGTTGCATTCGTAAAGTGTTTCTTTAGGAGGCGTCGAGGCGCGGCTCTACAGCCCGGCACTGCCATGCCATCCGCAAGTTCGACCGACGCGAGGCGTCGCGACGCCCGGCCCTGCCGCCCGACGCTCTAGCGCTGATAAATTGCTTCCGTAGGACGGAATGAGTCATCGTTTCCCTTCTTCTCGTCTTCTCTATACACATGATAACCTCACCTTCTCGAATTTACCTTTATATGTAAGGGATTTAAACGACCAGCCTCGCACCCCTTCCGTCCTTCATTCCTTCCTTCCTTCCTTCCTTTCCCACCTCGACCCCGGATATCGTTGAATGAGCGAGTTAGGATGGGCTTCGAGGAGCCTCCTCCTTCCTTTTCATAGATCACGCATCCGCCACTTTGACCGAAAGGTCATTCGAGGTCTGATATTCGGTTCTACCTTTTTCTCAAGCTTCCGCTTTTTTGCTATCCGAATAATTCGTGTATCAACGGATAAGACAAAGTGTAATACAAGGTACCTCGTGAAGACAGCCGCTAAGGTCGAGGTTGACGAACCTTGACTGTGGCTGGAATTTGAATGAAAAAAATTCTAGGTCTTGGTGGAATTACGCAGCTCGTGCGAACGGCAGCCTGTCGTCGAAAGACATCGGATTCGCATTCGAAGCACGACGCCGGCGAGCCAACAAGTGGTCCATATACCAACCGAGGCATCCACGCCTATATCCCGCGACTACATCGCGATCGTACGTGCGGTAATTACTAATCAATGTTACCCCACGCTGTATGCACTCGCTTAAGTTATATCACGTATAATATATACTTATGTGCTCAAGGATATCGACGTATACGAAGTCTTGTAACTGAAATTGAATGCTGGATTACGACTCGATACATTGCGAAGACTACCCGTGTCGCAGCCATTTCGATTCCACACTCTTGGCTAATTAACGTCGAGGGAACCGCGCCGTGCACGTCAGTTATACGCGCTATTCATATGACACTCGATTACGTGATCTCGTACAAGCTGGATCAATCCTCGGCGACGAGTTAATCTCACTGCCTTATCGTCATTTGCCTTGCAATTAAACCGGCGCCGTTTAATTTTGATTAATTAAACCTGGATTATTTTGCTCGTTATTGAATTTTCCACCCTAATCCCCTGATCTCATCCGTTTGTGAGAGCACATTCTTGTATTCTTCTACTTGTAGTGGTTACATGTCACATGTAACGCATGGAATTAATTGAGTGATATGCTTCTGGCATTGAAAAATGAAACAGATACAATAATAAATATTGTACAATACCTTCAAATCTACCTCTCTCAAGTTGTTAATTATAATAAATGACCGCAGGCCTTTGAAAATGGAATGCATTGGGGGCTGCATTCTTTCCCGCATCATTGTGACAGTATTCCAATTAAATTCAATTCGATTAAATTCATCTGCAGCATTGGAATGTTTATTCCGCAATTTTATTTGGATCCAAATATCTGAATAATCGATTACCGACGTGTCAAGGACTTGACACGAACAAATATCAATATCTTATTTGAAATTCATGGTAGCCATCGGACCAAATATAATCCCTGATTGATGAAATTACTTACCTACTCTCGCGATGCGCAATCGAGGCTTTCTTTGGGTGGGTGTAATGTGTGTATTATTAGGTATACATGTATACTAAGGTGATTCTTAAAAAAGTGAGTGCGCATTTCGAATATCTTACCCCCCCCCCTCCCTAAATCGACTCCACATAATTCAAAAATAATTCCATCATTTTTTCAGATTCTTATCTTGACTTCAACGCGTGCCACCAGAAAGTTGATTTTTTCATTTAACCCTTTTCAAGAAAACAGTAAATCTGTCAAATGGATTTTGATGAAATTTGATATAGGGGGGTTTCTTGGATCGCTAATTATGAATCTAGACTCAAATGATTGAAATTGAAAATAACGGACTTAATTTGGCAATATCAAGTGTCTTTTGGGATGTTTGTCCACCATGTTGGAATCGTCATTTCAAATTCCAAACTCTCCTATATCAAAATTCATCGAAATCCGGTAGGCCGATTTATTGTTTCTTTGAAAAGAGATAAATGGGGAAACCAATTCTTTGGCGGGACGGATTAGAGTTGACATAAAAATATGAGAAGATGAGAGAACCATTGCTGAATTATTTGTTGTCGATTTGGGGGGTGGAACAGTCGCAATTCAAAAATTACCTCATCAAGGACCACCCTGATGCATACGTTACATTGGTGTACCTGATAACACAAACGTACAGCGGATAAAGGTGATGCCAGACCCGCGTGCCTTTCGTTCACCCCGCGACGGTTTCAGGGGGTGGATCTGTATCGCTCGCTCATTAAGTTGAGTGTTGCGTGTTGCGAGGAGGCTCGAGGGGCACTCGCCGTTCCCGAGTGGTCGGGTATAAGCGGGACGAAGGCCGCGTAACACGCCAACAATCCTCTTCCGTCGTTCCTCCAGTTTCATCGAGCTACAGGTTGCTATGGAAGACCGCCAACTTAAAAAGAGTGCGGCTCGCCTGACTTGAGCGGAATTACGGTAGTTTCGAGAAATTTGCAAAGATCGAAACACAGGGGTGTGGAGGGTGTGGCGTAAAGAGGTCGAGTGGGGGAAATAGCAGGGAAAAGTGAAAGCGACGTTTTTATAAAATACACAAGATCTTTTCATAACTCGAGTGTGTAACGCGCACACATATAGAAATCGTCAAAGGAAGTAGGTGTGGTCGTTGAAGGAAAAGCGGGGGGCGTCAATGGCGGACGAAAATCGACCTCTACGTGCCTTGGAGGAAGAAGTATCCTGTAGCACCAGCGAACCGTCGAGAGCGAAAGTAGTTTACTCGATTCTTAAATAAAACATTCTATTTTCCATTTGCCATTTTCCGCTTCCTATATCTTCCCATACCTGCACTTCGAGCAGGCCCAAACCCGGCAGAGCACCTATCCACCCCTTACACGCGACACATCGACCATCGCGAAGAGAGCTCACTGCGGTATCGATCGGAGATCAGCTAAGGGATTTGTGGGATTTCTTACAGAGAATTTCACTGGTCCTAAGTCCAAAGCAGGGTCGAAGCTTGCCTCCCCCGTGAGAGCTGGGATGAGATAAGTGAAATGTATACAAAGAGCGGCACTGCAGGTCACGACGCAGGGTTTGCTTTCGATTACAGCTTAAATCTATGCCGAAAATCTCCACGCGTTTTATGCACGGCGCTCGTCGCGTTCGCTACGAAATTGAGAAACAGAAAAAAAAACAACTTTCCGGTACTCGATACAGCGTGTGATATTTTTTCCCCGGCAGGGAGTTTTTGTAAAATTGATCTGTGATTGCTGGTATAAAGTTGTACTGTCCACCGGTCATTACAACGGCCGGTTATTGGGAATTAATCGAGCTGCAATCCGCGTGGACGGCATGTTTCCGATGGCAGTTTACGCCGTGTAAACACCCTCTCGATAAGGATCGACTGAAATACGTGCAGCTACCGAGTGCTCAGTGTCTGTACGATGATAACACTGGCACTTTGTTTGATCTGGGGAATAATACGAGACAGCCCGATGTGACAATATTTTAAACACTGACATGTGAGAAGTACGAGGGCTGCTTTTCGTCGATAGTCGTATAAATCGCAGGCTGATGGAAGAAAAATCAAGACTCGTAGCGTATTTATTAGATTAAGAAATTAAAATGGGGCTTGACCCATTCGTCAAAAGTGTCCAAACAACAATAAGGAATCATCAATTTTAAAAATTTTTACCAGATTTCTTAACAGCGAAGCACTTGTGAAGCGGTGAACAATTCAATTGTTATCGTTCCGTTATTGTAATAAATTAAGGAAATCACAAATTAAAATGGAATTTCACAATCTGACAGTCAAATACCATCCTCGGATTCTTTATTCATAATCAACCTATAATAGGATTTATTGTTTTTTACCTAGAAAAAAAGCAAACGAAGAAGAAACTCGCTAAACAATTTTTGGAAAACGATTTTAAAGAAACAATAATTCACTTGAATTATCTATAATTAAAGTTATAGGATCTGTCAAAAAAGTACCACATAATCGTAGACACGATGAAAACATTGACGTCTTTGATCCCGAATAACATTTACATAAATCAATTCAATGGTGACCGAATCGAAATTTTTTTAAATTACTTTCGAAGTACGCTCTCTACAGGAATTTTTTAAAAACGTACACGAGTCGGCAATACGTCTACGAGGTCATTCGATAGCGTTCACCGTAAAGGTACCGTATGGGTGAAATGTATAATGAACAAGCTGCACGACGTACGGAGTAGAAGAAACGTTCGTAGGTGAGTTAACGAGCTTTGATGCCAATTTGTACAACGTACTTTGTCGTTACGTATCCATCGAAAGAGCTCGGTGAGTTTACTGGTTTGAACGATAAAGAACTCACGTTTCTCTGTACGAGAAAGTAAAAAATATCTCGCTCTATGATTTCTTGGGCTGCTTTCTACATGGCACAACCGTTCGGAAAACACGTTCTTTCTTCCGTCTCTGTACCGGCGATACTCAGCATGTTGTATGTATGTGCCTACTATTCAAAGGGCAGAAAATACAGACATGAGAAATTCAAACAGCTTTATTTTCTCGTCGTTCACGTTTGAAGAGATCGTTTGAGTGGCACCAATAATTTTTCTACAGCCGGATTCTTGTCAGTATATGTATTTTTCACTCTCGTTTTTTATCTCCTCCTCTCCATTTTCCGTTTTTTCTTATTCCACTTTCCTTTTGTCTGTACACATATAATATGCGATCGTAGCTGTCATTATACTCGGCTGAAAGCCGTCAAGGCTGCCGTCATTATAGTTCAATCATGCCGTTCCTTCTTTTATGTGGTACGGCTTCACAAGGCGGGGGTGAAGCTCGGTCGCTTCATACGTCTGCAGGTACATCGACTCGCCGGTGGCATAATAAAATTGCTTTTGTATCTCCGGCTGTTCCTATTCGGCTTCCTTGCGTTACTTCTCCGCAACATTCACTCTTTAGCGAATGCGAGAACTCGGCGATGCAGGGATGGGTAGTTCCATATAACCGAGGAGCGTGTGCCGCAGCATCTCGAGAAGCATGTGGCCAGGTAGTTATTTTCCGTAGTAACTATTAACCGATAAGAAACGTCGTGTACGTGGAAACGCGGCATCGTGAATGTAAAACAAAACGATGTCGTCTTCGGCCCCCCGACCCGGCATCCGAGTGTATTTATATAAGGGTAGGAGCAAAGGGTAGAGAATTTTTATCGCGTTTCCTCGAATCCGGGGATTCAGGAACAGTGCGTTCTTTCCCCGCGAACGACACAACGCGGGGTGGAAAATCATTGCGGGAAAACGACTTCGAGGGTTAACTGTTCGTTAACGACAAAGGTGCGAAGAATCGCGCCGCGCCGTTCGCTCGTTATACGGAACACGTGTAAAGCGCTGCTCCAGTTATAATCCGGTAGCAATAAGCGGAAACTCCTCAACGAGCCCCCGATTCGTAATTACTCCCGGGCAACCCCTTGCTTGTGTTATAACTCGGTGGAATTTTGGAGGAAAGTGGAACTGAGACACGCCGCAAGCACCGGCGGGAGAAACGGAGAGTTAAAGAAGGCTAACATGTTCAGAGTCTGCCGGTATTTCAGAGTCTAACCGCTAAATGCGAAGCTATTCGGCATTTATTAGCCCTCGAATGGCAGCAGCACGCTGCAGGGCCGTTCGTTTCTCGTCGACTCCCCGCGGAGCCAGCGAGGTAAATTGTTCCCATTTAATTATACGAGGCATCCATACAGGGGCGAATCATCCGAGTGAGTGGAGCCGGCGGGGGACTAGCAAGAACCAATATATCACCACTTGAACGTACTTCAAGTTCATACGGGTTCAATTTCGAAGATATTTGCCTCGAGGGCAATTTCTCGAGAATTCCAATACAATTTTTTTCCTTTAATATAAAACACTCTTGTTACTACCAAAATATCCGTCACATTCCCATCATGCTGTTGTTATACCTCGTCCTCATCAGGGTTCATTCGAATGAAATGTGCATGCAGACGCGAAGGTGAAACTGGAGAACAGTATTCGATATCCTTTGGAATTCGATCTGTTTGCACGAAGACGAAGACGTGGTTACGTCGCAAGAAGACATGGCTTATAAGACACGAAGTATGATTACGGATATTATCAGAGCTGTTCAAGGTATTATAGACAGAAACGTGGAAGAAGATTCGGACCTTCGAATGATTCCACCAAACTCAGTGGATTAGTTACAATGGTCATTTCGACCGGGGATCACGGCAGCCACGGAAGACTCGTTTCAATGTTTGTCATCCTGGTCAGCACACTCTTCCTAATCCCGGGAAACCCGGCCCACCCCGGGACCTTTGCCCCTTAAAACCCTTCGGCAAGCTATCTTTCCCGAAAGAGGAACACGTTCGGTAGAGATAGATGGTGCGATGGAAGTAACGATGGTCTACGATGGAACTTCCTAAACCGCTTGGAACAAGCTGAAATCACGGTAAACCACGAGTCTAAAGTAGTAGTGGAAGTAGTTTAGCTCAGTTTCGAGTTTCCCGTTCTTCGTTCCCGAGCTGATGCTGCTCCGTGTTCGACTTTGACTTCAATTTCAGAGTAGTTTAATGAAAATGACTCACTCGCCAGAATCCCTAATCCCGTTGACAACCTTCTGTTCGCGGCAATTTCAATCTGGGTACAGCTTATCACTGCGATACTGACGTCATCGACCGCATTATGTCACTTAACGATCACGGGCCTCAAGTTTCTCACACCTACTGATCTATAGTGAATGCAGCTACCTGACTATGTTTGCTCTTTTCCACTTCCAGCCGTTATCATATGTTCCGTTTCTCCGTACAGGTATAATATGTACATCACGTTTACGTTGTACGTCGTCGGAGAACATCATCCTTCGCGAAGGCGGGCGGTGAGATGTGTCTCCCGAGTCCGCTGAGTGAAAAGTACGCTGTTTTGCCTGTCTTACAGGTCGCGCATGTCGGAGGGAAAAATGGGTCAACCTAGTATCACGTCACAAACACATTTTCTCCCGCAGTATCGCTTCACGTTGGTCTCTTTAATATATTACGGTAAGAGGAAACAGGCACACATCGGTTTCGTCCGTACCTACCGCAAACGTCGAGCAAGACTCCCTATACTCAGGGTTTTTTTCAGCTCAGATAGTTTCCCCGGTAATGCTCATTCGGATCCGGAATTTGCCAAATATTTAGCTAACCTGCTCCACCAGGAAAGAAATTTTTAGACCAATCTTGATTAGATGCAATAAACACACGCCAAAATGTTTTGCGTCACATCTATAGTCGCTTTTACATCGTTGGAGTATATTTCCTTGCGAATCGACCTATATTCGAGAACGACATGCAGGGTTTTCAATTGACAATACATTTCTAGTTTACCAATACTCTGAGGTATGATACTAGGAGTAGATAGTAGCTTACGTTTATAACTATATTTATCAAAATCGAAGCGAAGAGTTTTTAAAAACCGCTATTCAACTTGACACGTATGCTTTGCTCATTTTCACGAAATAACAAATGACCGTAGGAAAGTTGCGAACATTTTACAGTAATATTTGCATCCTAACTCTAGTTCCTATAAGCAATGACGGCACAGAAGTATCATGATTATGTACCGCATCGCTATGAGGACCCGGCGGTGCTTTTTTGTTAAGCTCTGAATATTCGTGACACTAGCATGTGAAAGTAGACGGTACTGCGATGTAATCTCGAAAACGAGACTTGTAATATAAGTAATATTTGCCTGTTTAACCAACACATCAAAATTCTCAGATTTTGAAAAAATTCACGAAGACACTCCGATCGAAAAAATAAAGTGTCGACGAAGCTATCAACGTGAAAGGACAGTGATTTGAATCTAGTCATCAGATTAGACCTGTGTACCAGGTCTACGCAAAGGAATATTAGGCGATATTCAACAGGTGCAATTACGCGAGTACACGGTTATCTAATTATGCATACGTGAGTAAGCTGGAGTAAGTCATTGTATATTCAGAAGTTGAGTTTTCGGAATTCGGTATTCGGGGACGGGGTTCACGGATGTCGGTGTTCCTTGATCCGAGCCGTTACGAACCCATCGGCACCGAGGAGCGGTGCCTCTGAAACCCGTCAGCGGCGTAACGGCTGGCAGAGTTCTCCGTTGCTACTCTCACCGTTTGGTGTGGCCCTCCTGGGATCGCTTTGCAAAGCGCGGGCCGCTCGCGTTGCATAAGTGATGCCCTCTAAAATACTCACGAGCCCACGACTGCGGCCGGGTCTTGTGCGAGGCCTGTGATTGCCTCTTACTATCCGTAAGCGGTCCATGATCTCGCCGTTTTCCTGGCTCTTCGTGTGCGCGCCGCGAGAGGGTGAAACGGAAAGAGACCGAGTCACGTGTGAGAAGGAAAGAGGGATGGAAATGGAATGGGTAGTGCACCGCACATTTGCACCCTTGGCATTGCCGCCCGCGACCAAGCCACCTGAAGCTTCGCAGTTCCAGTACTTCTTCTATATCCGCACCGTGTATAGTGCCGCTCTTTGGTCGTCGAGGTCGTCGAGGCGAGGATGAACACTTGGCACTTTGCCCGGTTGCGAAGAACTCCTTAGAGCGTGGATTGAGTCTCTTGTGCGGTTGTCGGGACTTGAGGCTCGACGTCTCATCGCACCTCGGCTAATATCAAGGTTGACGTCGAGATCAAAGAGCGATTCCTGCCGAGAGTGATCTCGTTTTTTCCGAGTTTTTTTTTCATTCACTGTAATATTTTTTTCCTAACCTACCACCGCGGGGTATGTGGAAAAAATATTTTTCATGTGGAAAACAGAATCACGAATGTTTTCCGACTTTGAGCAGAGACAGCTTTGAGCGTTTCTACCATTTCTGTGACGTTGGCATAATTATATCCCCGCGTTGTAATCTAAATGGTTCGCTAAAAATCTTCGTCTTCGTCTGGTTCGTCAAAATAGTTGATAAAGTGTTTTTCGTGTGAACCATCCTTAGAAAATTACATGATTCTCAAATTACAAATTTTTTTAAGGGTCTCTTTCAACCACAACTCACTTTGACTGATTATAAGCAAGTACATTTAATACAGCAATATTTCTGACACTTGTATAGGGGGTAAGTTAGACGGATATTCCGGGCGCCCAATACTCTCTCAGTTAGAGTAACCCTATGAATGAACGTGTTGAAATTTTGAGATTGTCAGAGTCTTGCCGATTGTACGATAACCGTAAAAACCCGAGGGCCTTAGGGCATGTCCTAATGAAGCCTATTCATGCTGCTGCGATAGCGAAGACCTTGCAAAGACCGTTGGATTCTGCAGCTTTGTGCTAAGCCGAACATTTGAGAATATAGTTTGTACGTCTATTTCGAGTCTCGGACAGTCTCAACTGAGTAAACGTAAATGACAAGAATTATCCAGAAGGGCTGGTGGCGAGGCGCTGCAGGGCTCGAGACTCCAATTCCGCGAGAGGGAGGAACGGTATATACACATGAACTCATTAATATTCGAGAGAGAGGCATTCCCCGACAGTTTTACGATCGCGAAAAGTTTGAGCCTCGTGTACACCCGTTGGTACTTCATTTCGTCTCCTATCTGTGTTTGTATCGGAAAACAAATTTGTCTGGGGATAATGGATGAAGCGGTTGGTCACGGAGAGTGTATCCGAAGAACATCGGGGCTGCTTTGCCGAGGACGGTCTCCCTGTCCCTTAATTAATGGCACGCGCCTTGGCCATTGTTTTCAAAGCGAATACCGCAGGTGCTTCGCTAATTATCTTCGTTTTTCATTACTTCTTCTTCCCCCATTTCCTTTTCTCTGCTTGGGCACAATTACGTTACAGGGGATCAGGAATACTGAAAATTTTTCGGGGGATGAGAATCGGGAGTCGATTATACGATCAATCATCCAAGACTTGGATCGGAGCGAAACTAAGCCGCCTGAGGATGTCCATCGTTCGACAGATCGTGTTCGATCTATCTCAGTTTTAGATAGAAACGTCATGCGTCACGATTAACACGTCGGAAAAAGGTGCGCGATGATCTTTAAATTTTTCTCACTACCACAAACCTTTCCTCAAAACAGCATCCTTGGTTGCAGGTGCGTTACGTCTCAAGATTGAAAGTACTCACCTGAAAAAGAAATAAAAAATTCACTTTATCACATGTACCTTGAGTGCGAACAAGTTTTCGGGTGGAGAGAGTTTACGCTTTACATTCCGTAGCAGTGGGAATTCAGCTTAAGGATTATACCCGATGGGACATTCCACTGTAAATCATTCGCAACGAATGAATGATCCAATCCCTTCAACGATGTAATTTTGTCGCAGACGCCGCAGCACATTACACGGATGAAGAATGCATAGTACTGAAGTGTGACAAACAGGGTGGAATGGTTATTGTTTGGTCTTGTGCGTCGACTCACAATGAGGCGTTGCGTGTCGGTGAAATAGTGTTTCACGTGACATAATATAAACCGAGAACTAGCAGAGACTTGCTCGACGACAAGTGCTGAGCACACAGTCCTCTCACTCACCAAGCTTTCGAGCTCAGCCTGTTCAAATATTCTTGCAAATACACACACGCAAGACACGCTCCACTCGTTACAATGATTCGAAGCTGCTGTGGAGCCAAGGTATCGAGTGTCCTTCGAAAGACGGATCAAATTTATCGGCGTTTTTTATCGAATTACTAATGGAGTCGTAGGAGTTGCCATTTCCAAGGATATCATTAAAGCCCCTCATTATGCGGATAAACTCTGACTAAGATCAAGTGAACGTCACTTTACCCTGAAATAAAATTCTCACCGCGGTTGATAGGACGAAGGATTACTTGCTTGGGATCAATCACGTTACAAAATTCACGAACAGGCTTTTATAATGATCGATGGGAGGAAAGTATCTGAACTTTCGTACACTTTCGTGCGCGATGCACACACCAACGAAAAAACCTATTTCAGAGTTTACCTGATATAAATTTGATCATATGGAACACTACTTGTCTACGATTCTGTTCCAAGGGTAGCTCAGTAAACATAAAGCATGAAATTGGTCTAATATCTCTAGTCCTAAGCCTATAATTCATGAATTTACGTCATCTGAACTATGAAAGGTTTTGAAAGTAGAATGAGTCGCTGGTTGAAATTATTCCCGTTCGAGCAGTCAATTGTTTTCAAACGTGCAAATATCGAGTGAGTATACACGAATGCTTCGATTATGTAACCAACGCCGATCTGCCGGCAACTGTGTTGGTATTCCGTATAATATGGAAGTTATAGAAGGCATGGAATATGTAACTTGAGTCTTGAAAGGATGCGAAAGTCACGTGCAGTGGCACGTGGCAGTGCACACGAGTCTCTTTTCCCCTACAGGATTCATCCATTCTTCTACGGGTTCCATTCTGGTCCCGGTGAAACTGAATCACTGCGCGATTCCGAGCTATAATTAAAACGTGAGATATCCTTGACGTCATCGACTCGTTAGTGTATTGTAAAAAGTCGAAAAGTTTGAAATAGAGAAAGATATTGGAGGACTCTAACAATATTCGCATTTCCAAAGCACCAGGAATAAAAATGATGACTAAAATTATCATAAAATGAAAAATCAGTTTCCCGAATTATTACAAATAATTAACTGATTAATCAATCAGAGGGGTAAGATACGAAGTAAGGAGATTATTGGCTGGAGTGCACGGAGGATCCGGAGGAGGGTTCGACCTACGCAATCAAGCTCAAGTAAGGAAGTTAATTCGCGCCAAGTGTGCACACTTGCCGTGAAAGTTCTACCGAGCGCGGCTGCGAAGCTTTGGCATAAGGCAAAGTTGGCGCTGCAACGGTGAGATGTTACCATTTATAGGGTAGTGGCCTCGTCCTCTTCCATCGAGCCCTCTAGACTGCGCACTCTATTACCCCTAAGCCTAAACTACTCTAGTAACAAGCGCGATGCCTCGGTGCTAGTGAGCGCACAGCTCACACCGATGGGCGTTTCTTCGCGGACACAGGTAGAGTGGGAGGGAGAGAGTTTCAGAGCCCGTAAATCAATACGGAATCACGCGTCGAGAGATTGACTTGAGTACCGACGTCGCCTGGATCCAACGTCTGGCGGTGACATTTACTCGGAGATAATCGTGAGGCTCATTCCTGGAGACCGCAACTGTCGCCCGTGACAAAGATGTCGTCTGGAGTCAAAGGATTCGGCTCGGTCATTGGGGATGAGACCTGGCCAAAATTGCGCTTGGATGCTGGCGAGTCCTTGTTCGCCGGGAAACGTGTACGGTGCCCCGGGTTCCGATCCGGGGATATGCTTTTCTTCCTTACAATACATCCGGCATACCCGACCCTCACCCGCTGAGCGCCGTGAACGTCGCCTCGCCTCTCACAATGGCCCCTTTAGACTTCGCGAGTTCCTATATACACCGGTCCTCCAGATTTCCTTGTATTTCCGTTGACTCGATTCCCGGTTGTCCTATTTTGCGCCGACACCTATATTACCCCCCCCCCCCCTTCATATAAACTTTTCAAGAAAATTTCATATAAACGTGAACGGGCATCCGGACGAGTTACACAAAAATAAGGGTGGCTTTGTGGGGACTTTAATCAAGTGCCTGTTACGCCGTGTTGTCGAGCGGCTAACTTGAACCGAACAACTAAAAGTTGTCGCTCCCGAAGCCCCTGGTACGAGAGGCGTACGAGAACACGTATAATGCTCTCCCGCTTTCTCCATTCCGCGTCGCCGTCACCGCGGGGATGCCTTTGAAATGACGTGAAATTAAGGAACGACGACGATAATGTCGAATTGTACGCGCTGTCAATGGCTAAGGAAGCCAATTTCATCTCATATTCCTGTCTGCGAGTGCGAAAACCACCCCGTACTTTTTCTCCGTAAAAGGACCGGAGCTGGTACAGCAGCTGGGCGATATGATGCAGGGGGTGAGGAGCCAGCGGCAGCCTCGACTTTCACACTTTCCTCCCACCAATGAAATCTAGTTAGCCGTTTCGTCTAATCCGAGATGAAATTCAATTCGTTTTAATATCATCTTCGCGTCGGCTGCAGGATTTGCCGATCCATCAGCACTCTCCCTTCGCTTCCCGAGTCTCTCGACCCTCGTGCCGCTCTTCAGATGCCCCGGGTTTATTATGATTCATATTCTTACGTCAGGACTTTTACTACTCGAAAACGAATATTTTTACTACCCAATTAGTTTTTATAGAGATATTTCGAAGCGGCGGATAGTTATATTTTTTTACTTCTTCTTTTCCTTCTTCTTTTCCGAAAGTATGTCAAGCAACGAATTCGATATAGTTATCCTGATCCTCCCCCGCGATTGATCCATTTAAAAAATGTATCTCCAGCTCGTGGGTGTGTTTCTTGGACGAAAAATGTTGCCAAGTTACCCGAACTGATGATGAGTTGCCCGGGTCCGGCTGGCTTTTGCTAATGAAGAGCTTTAATATCGCACAAGGACGTAAACCGCTGCCAACGACCGTTGCGGAGCTCGAGGACTCCTACCGCGACGAAGGGTGGCTGCGACGGTTGAAGAAAAAAAAGAGAAGGAAGAAAGAGAAAATAATAATAAAACTAATGAAAAACGTTAATGCATGTATAACTTTCCGGCTTAATTTCATATAACGAGAAAAGGCGAGATAAAAGAAGAAGGAGTGATAAACTGCTTTGAGGAGGCTACCCGAAGACAAAGTCGCCGCTCTTCCTGCTTCACCCGACCCAGCTCCTCCGACTTGACGACCCCCGTTGCCTTGCAGAAGAGACGATCATCCCTCTCTCTCTCTCTCTCTCTCTCTCTCTCTCTCTCTCTCTCTCTCTCTCTCTCTCTCTCTCTCTCTCTCTCTCTCTCTCTCTCTCTTTCTCCCTCCCCGCTGACAACATCTTCGCTAATTAACTTGACGCACTTTTCAAACTCATAACGACGGGTAACGTCGTTATGGCGGGGCGTCGCTATAGTCGCGCTTTTCTTACAGCAACGAATATATTCTAATGGACTTATTTTCCGTCTGAGCTGCAAAGCTGTGATTATAACCAAGGGGTCTCACTCCGTCTTCCTCTCTCAATGCCAACCGTTCTCTATTTCAAATTATTCATCGGTCCTGCACTTACTGTCGTTAATCTTCTGCTGTTATTTTGAAACGGACGTGATAGTTATAAACTCTGCTTGGTGTGGAAGACCGAAAAAAAGAGATAGATGGAAAGGTAAATAGATAAGGTTTATTATGCCCTTGGTAATGTTGGATAAAAAATCATAGACACAAGTAAAGCAGTAACATGAAATGAAAAGAGGTGAAAACTAAATGTAGAAGTATGAATACATGAAGAAAAAAATTGACTGATGACACACGGGAAGATGACAAGTACGAATAGGATAAAGTAAAACAAGTATAGATAAATAAATAAGTAGATAAATAAATAAAATTAAAAAAAGAGAGAATGAGAGAGAGAGAGAGAGAGAGAGAGAGAGAGAGAGAGAGAAATGAACCGAATAATATCTTACCAACTGCGCCAGCCATAATGTAAAATTAGGGGTAGAAAGTAATTCGAAATCTCTCAAAGCTCGGGCAAATGATTTGTTTTACGTTCGACGTTCGACGTTTGCTGCCGCTTGGTTTTTCCGTTTTAGTACAGCTACCTATGTAATACAGAGCTGCAAGCCCTTCGAGCGGCGAAGCCAATGAACTCCGTCCGGCGCATCGGTCCTACCAATCTACCCGGTCCATATCCCCGGCGGCTATCAAAGCAGCATTCCCTTTACCCAGCGGAGCGTATGAGTATATCAGGCTCACTCTTTCGAACTGAGGTACTCGCGAATAAGTAGAATTATCCGACAGGCTGCCGGAGGTTCGTTCTCCGTGCCTATCAGCTCGCCAATCCGGAACTGATGGCTTCTCGTCGTTTATGCAATCCGTTGAATGGGGACCGCCCCTCGTACCTTTGCTGGCAAAGACCCTTGTGCTATTTCGTTGCTAGAAAAATGTCCACCGACTGAAGAAAGAATCGCGCGATACTCCGCGAGCTGCGGGTGCAGGCGGATTAATGAGAGAAAAATTGCGGCGTCCCAGCCAAAAAGATGAAGACGCGCGTATATCCTGGCAGCTGAATCCTGGCCGGTATATGCATGCTGTATAACCTATGTGCGTGGGTGAGCTGGAAACTTTTTTGTCCACCGACATGCAGGACCGAGGGCTCTCGCCGCTCAATTTGTATGTTAATTTGCGAGTGTTCGCCGGGCGGAGGGAGGGAGAAAGGGAGAGGCACGCCAGTCCGCTTGATAATGTCATGTTTATTCAGCGATGATATCGCTGCGGGCAGTCACCGGACATCCAACGCGCCCATTGCCACCTACAACGGATCCTCGCGATTCCCCATTCTTTAGCGAAACCCTTGTCTCGCGGCGAAAATCCCCACCTCGTATACGTACAATATCATCTATTCTCATGGATATTATCCAGCCGAAGCATGAAGAAGCCTGTCGCTGGTTTCGACCGCGGGGATGGCCGAATAACGTGAAAAAAATTACATCTCAGAAATAATCCGGAGGTTAACCTGCTTCATGTGTCCGGGAAAGGTATGCTCGCCTAATTAACGCACCGTCATAATTTTTTTTTCTTTTCTTTTTTACCAGATTGCTGGTGACGCAGTGATTTGTATAACTGATCATCTGACACGTCGCGAGTAAATGTCTTGCGGCTAATCAAACGATCAGTAGTGATTTGGTCGAGTTGGAAAACGACTTCTGTTCCGACATTCGAGTCAATGTATTCTCAAAATGACAGCGAACCATGCGAGTCACTGTTATGAATTCTTACGCGAGGGTTTGATGACATTAAGGAAAAATAGTGGATGTATTTCAGAGTTGAGTTCAAATATACCGACTTTCAGCCGATATTTTCTCCGAGCAGCGAGACCTGAGGGGATTAATCAAACTCGTTACTTTTGCATAGATTTGATTTGCTCGACCGTGCGACGGCCGCCTTCTCCTGGGGCTACAGCAGACCGCTTCTCGCGATAGCGACGTGTTTGCGTATATAAAATTAGACCCGATGCTCTAGGTCTCGTTGCATAGAAATAATGAGTTGGGAATATCGAGTTATACGTGCGGCCTTCGGAGCCCCGATATTCCCAAAGAGAATCGAAATAGCGGGTTGTTCCAGGTACCTCGGTGCAATTGGAAACAATCATCGGTGAAGAAGGGCACTGAGAATCTTGACAGTGGTAAGAAAGTTCGAAAGATGTCAATTGTTCGAAAGAATAGTTGAGGGCCAATTTTCCCGTCTCTCAACCAAGTCCGTAGCAAGATGCAGGTGATAAGCTGCAGGCAAGATTCTAAAACTCAATCGCTTCGCAAGTTGCAGGCTCTGAATACAAGCGACGGCTCGATATAAAAGTAATTTCGAAGGTACCTCCTTGCGCTTGATACAGATCAGTATAATGCTAATAAATCTCCCTCGCAGACTATCCTTTATCCTCGTACTCAGCTTCGTCGGTTGTCAACGACTCGACTATTAGGTTATCTGTAACTTTCGGACCGGAGCTGCGGCGGGAAAGGCAGAAGAGTGAAATAAATTCAGGTTATTTATATCGGCGGGGCGCGTCGAGACTCCGAATAAAGCAAGTCCGTTTAGAGGTGGTCGGCGTACAAGAAATAGAATATAAGTAGCCCGACATCAGGGCGATAATGCAAGATGAAAGTGTAGATTGCGCGGGCGAGGATGGGCGGCGGGGCTCCTCATGGAAAATGTATGAAACCGGGATCTTTCTCCTCACAGGCGAGCTGGACAGAGGCATCGAAATGCCTGCTAACACCGAGACTGTCCGCGACTCTAGCCTCCCTTTATTTATTAGCTGTTTAGGCCGCCATACAGCCACCCGCTCCGGCCGTTTCTGCCAAGAAAACAGCCTAAACTGCCATCGACTTCGCCACCCTAGAACGCTGGCCCTTCTTTCTAGAATGTGTATATAATACGCATATCTTTTCACCAGGATTATATAAAAGTATCGTTTATTCGACCCGAGCCTGCGGAAGAAATTTTCCTGTATTTTCACCATGGTTGTATATTATTGAAGACCATGAAACGTGGCTCTGAAAATCAGTCATGTACATCAGTGATCGTGCATCGATACTGAAATTTCTCTCTTGAAACGTGGATAGTAATTATCTGTGCTCTTCACAGTTCATCATTTTTTCCCCTTGAATGATGTTACAGATAGCCAAATAATTTCTAACAATTTCCTATTCTCCATACAGTATGATAGCAGAGATGAGAAACTGCAGTATCTGCACTTTCACTTATTAGATCCAAGTACAAGTATTAAACTATGACTATGAATCGATCCTGACACTGAATCAAAACACTTCGATCTTGCGAACAGCGGAGTTGAGTAATAAGACGAACGGAGTTCGAATATCTGTAAGAAGATTTCAGTATTATCTCGACGCGGTTCGAAGGTGGAAGTACGTCCCATGAGCGTGAAGCGTCATATTTCACCGGCGTTTTTGTCGCCTGACTCGTTTGTCAGTTTGAACGTAACGCGAGACGCTCTCAGTCTACCCTCCACGGCACTCGGCGTTGCGGAAGTGAGAGCGTTAATGAAAATACGACTGTCGAAGCTTAAGAGGCGTGCTAGAGAAGTAGGCCTAGAATCGCGGCTATGGTGGTTGCGTACCCTCAAGGCACAAGGTGGGTGCGTTTGTGTAAACGCATACATGCAGCTCGCAGCGGGTCGACCGGATCACGGATTCCGCGTAGTGTTTTAACGCCCTCGCGAAATGAAAACGTCCGCGTCGTTACCTTCGAATCCCTCCTCCACGGGGTCTCGTCGATGAATGGGACGTCGTCTCTCCTAAATGCATTTGATTATTTTCATCTGTTTGTTTTATCTCGGGTGGCACCGTAGAGAGGGTGTCCTTCTGTCGCCATCCGAGTGAAATATCCTCGGAATAGCGTGCACTCTTGAAAGAACGTGTCTTTTCTTTCTTTCTGCTATTCCTTTTTCCCCTCTCTCTTGTTGCTCATTTTTCTTATCACAGAGATTAGATCTTTGAGGTGATTTTTGCCGCTCTACGCAATTCTCGAGTGTACGCGTGTCGATAAGATTTTCTTAATCAGTCGAAAGCCCGAATTGATCTGCAAGTTTTTCATTGTCGAAATTGTCTCGTCTTTCAAGTTTTTGAACAGTGATTGGCGCAGGAATTAGATCGGAAAATAATGGTGATTCTGGGCCGTTAGTTTCGGGGCTAATCCAGCTGCAGACGAGAAATTGTCAAGAATCTCCACCCAGCGACAAAGGGTGGATAAATTCGAGGCAGTTAGCTCATCATTGATAGAACCTTTCACTTCCCTGACTCCGTGACTCCCCAACGCTGTAAATCGAGTACCCGAGCTATAAGCTGTCGAGGTGATTCGAGGCGTGCCAAGAGTTTCGGAAACGAGGACCTGGCGGATGTGCAGGAGCAAGAGAGAAAAAGGGGAAGATGGGAGATGAACGGAGAGAGAGGGAAAGAGAAAGAAAGAGAGATCGGGGGATTCTTTTAGCGCATTGACTTCTTCGGAATTTAAAAGATATAGCCCCGGGCAATAGGCAGGGAACCTCGCCAGGGGACCAGGTACGGCTGGGTGCGCGTCAGAACGCTCACGGAGAGTCGTTAAGGGTGACGTTAGCGCTCACCGCGTAGAATGCAGATCAGTTTGGCAGGCAGGGAGGCGTCGCGGCGGTGGCGTCGCTTCGCCTCAAGCCCCTGTCGACTCAACTTTAGACCCTGCAGGGTAAGCACGGGTTAAGTATTAAACGCCCTAAAAGTGGCTGCGTCAAATTGAAGAGTAAAGCCCTGCGCAATCCGGCCCCGAAAAAGCCCAGTTTTCATGTGAGACGCGTTTATATTTCCGTCGAATCTTAGAGCGGAGAAGAACAGCGGACGGAATACCAAACCGGAATTGAATGTCTGCCTCTGGTTATCTGCGTCCAACTCGCCCAGAGCTGGAGACGCGAATTAAGGGTGGGCGGACCGTTATTCGGGTATCTGATGAACTCAGACTCCAAAAATATACCGGGATCTTATTATCGCTGTTATAGGATTATAACGAGTGAGCGACACTTTCTTCGGGATGTAGTGAGAGAAAGGTTTGATTATCTCAGCGATTAACTGTTGAGGAAACTGCCGATGACGGGATAAACCAAAGAAGGTGCAGGGCTCCTCTCGCGTTCGAGCGAGGGCGTAAATTTTTTAAGCCGTCAGTCGTGCGTGAATGGAGTTTGCTCGACTAAGAGAAGAGTTTAAAATATTGAAATCGTTAGATTGAGTTGACGGAAGATCGAGTTTCAGATATTTCATATTTCACGATTTATTACTTCTTCAAGTGTCTCGCGCGCGCTGATCGAACGAAGTAGATGAGCTTTCTTCCCCGGCTGCAGAGGATGGTTCATAAGTTTTCAGCCTCTTTCAGCGTTTAGTTCGTCCTTTTGTAATTACGAGTTAAAAGGGATTTCTACCGGGTTGACGAAACGGATCGCAGTGCGTTGAATTGATTTCTTCCGTTGGGCAATTTGCCTCCTTTACCCCAATCTCCGGTATATTATACCCACTAGCAAGTGAAAAGTGGAACATTCATTTTTTTCATCGCAATCCCTTTTTTTTCTCACTTTTCCCTACCTGTTACCGACAGCGGGAAGGCGAGAAACGGAGGGCCGGGACGGCTTTGCGAGGGGCGAGCGTAACGCCGAAAGGAACGCGCGAAGGAGGAAAAGAGGGAAGGAAGCCTGCAGGGCGGCCCTCGAGACGTAGGCGCGTCCTGGCTTACCCTCTGACTCGCGGCCATTAATCAAGTGACATTCCCAAACCACCAGGAACTGGGCCAGCTTCATTCCCGCAGCGGAAAAGCGGCGAGATGGTGAGAAGAAAACAAATTTACAATCTATTTAAAAGGCTTTCCAATCGGTCCGATTTACTCGGGGGACTTTGCGGCTGACTTCGTCGCCACTTCATCGGCGGCGTATCCCTTTCCTTCACCCCAATTTGCAGCCGTAAACATCCGAACTGCTTTTTTTATTATAGTACTGGACGAGATGGATCAATTCTCGACGAATCACACACTGGGCCAAATTACCTTGAAATCATCGCTGTCAAATTAGTTCTCATATCATCCCAATATTGATAATCCTCCAGATTTTCATCCCCTGTAAAGTGTTAAGTGATCTTGTAGAACTCGATTGGACCCCAAAGCACGAATTCTTGTTTCTGTTCTGTTTTGTTGGAAGCAGCAAAAGTTATGACGGAGTAAAACGGCGCAACATCCATCTTGGACGTCCGATAGTTGTAGGAACGCGACCGAATGGGAGGGCCTCACATTCGTGGGGGCATCTGAAAAGGCAAGAGGAACATGCGTGATGCGGAAACCGCACAACGTATGGTCAGGTGCGGTGGCCCGTACACTTATCAATCACTTAGCGGCACATTTGGAGATCCGGTTGTCATGGGAGAAGTTTTCGTTTCGCTACTTCGATCGCGCGCTGCCGCGTCCGTGGTTAGGCCATCCATCTTTTTGCCAATTGACAGCGTGAAAATACTGCGCGCGGATTGAAGCCAGGCCCTAAAACAGAGGGAATAACGCGACGAAGACGGGGTACAGTGAAACCCTTGCCTCTGATGGCCACGAAATGTATCCCGTCATCGGCAGGCTCACTTGGTCGGTGACGAGCAGACAGTCATTGGAGTTATACGGAATAACCAATAAATATTCGAGCCGAGGGTTTGGTTTGCACTAATAGCGCACATCCATCTTCATCGTTCAAAATTGTTACCATTCCTCGTCATTTGTGCAAGGGGAGTGAATCGATACCCACGTTTCGAACCAACTTCCAATGGACTCCACTCGAATTGTCATGAAAATACAATCTGCAGAAATGGGTGTTTGCGTCTGGGTGAAATGAATTCGAGTTTTCAACAACGAAATGAATGGGTCGCCTTGATGAGGAAAATTTGCTGTCGCAGAGCCGAGACAGCCGTGGCAAAAACCGCGAGCGTGAAATTCTGTGGAATCCGGATTCTAGGTGTATGTACATTGTATATACGTACACTTTAGCAAGTCCATTATAGGGATTGTGGTCGCGACCTGGGGAGCAAAGGTGGCGGCGAGTATTTTTTTTTTTCTTTTTCTTTTCCTTTTGATTCCGGAGAAGAAGTACTCTGTCTTTCTTCCACTAGCATGCCTTAGTCATCTCGCCGCTTGGCAGCCTCTCCCGCAAACCATACTTTACGGTCAGAGGCCCGCTGATGATGGTAATAGTGTAATAAAAGCGCGTAAGAAAACGACTGCCGAGATGAAAGAACAAAGAAGTGAAAAAAAGGAACGGAAAGGAAGATGGAAGAGGAGGTGAGAAAGAATGAAAAAAAAAGAAAAAATTCTCCCGTTTGGTCGAGGTGAGACTCGAGGATAAAAGGAACGGAAGGTGGCTGGCTTGAAATTAGAATCGAGTGAGACAGTGCAGACGCAAACTCCGTCAAAAGTAAGACAAATTTCGTGTAATTTAAATTAGCCGGGGGAAAAAATGAGCTTGAGCTGTGTTCTCGAGGAGCTCGCTTCGTGTCAAACGCTAAGGGACGCCCGTCGGCTTGATATTAACGTATTCTAAGCTGTACTTCTTTTTTTTTTTTTTTTTTGCCCAAACTAAAAGTGTGCCTATTCATTAAAGATCAATTCGTGCAAATTTTTTTAAACGCATTACTGCAGATGCGGATCAATTCTTCACGTCACCCAAAACTTACGTGTACGTGTTATTGAGAACCTCAGTATGGTCCCTGAGTGTTTAGGCTGTGAGGATAGTGTAGCTACAGTACCAAATCTTATCTCTACAAAAGCACAAGCACTCTGAATTTTTCCGTGATTTCGCCGAGCGCGATTCTCAACGCTTCCCGGTGATATCATCACAAAAGTGGGAAAAATCCGTGGAGAAACAAAATAATAATATGTCCAATGGTCTCTGGAATAGTCGACATTCCGACACGATTGGATGCAGTGCGCGTTCCTACCGCTACAGTTTGAGATACGCGGTCGTTCCGCTCCTAGTTAAAGCTGTGCAACCGATCTCGAAGCTTGCACGTTCAGACAACCATTTTATTCAGCCGGGTACTTTGGCCTTGAAGCTTTGCAGGCTCTGAGAGAGCGACTTTCTTCCTAATTCATACCGGTGTCGGTGCTTCATTATCACTCCCTTGGATATCCGAGGAAATGGGTCGATTCGACGAGTTCATTAGTTATCGCGAGCCTGGATTCGATTTCATTCGATATTATTTCATTTCTTTCTCCTTTCCGCTCCGCGGAGCTGATTCGCATGTAAAAATTGTCCAGCCAACGTTTATAGAGTATCTGTACAAGCTTTAATTTTCCTGCTAATCAGAAGGAAAAAAGAAATGTTTGATATTGCGGTGATGCAAGGGAATATTATTATTACAACCAACGTCTGCCACTTTATTGAGTAAACAACGAGGAAATTTTCCGCGGCCGTTTCAGGGCGCGAAGCTTATAGCAGCGCAGAAGAAGTTTAGAGTTTTTTGTATATTTTTTCAACAAATAGGATTACGCGAAGATATAATCGTTCGAGATATGGTATATAAGCCATTTTGGAACCACCGACAAGCCGAACGAATTGTCCAATTGTCGTAAAATATTCGGCCGGCGCGTAAGCTCCGCTCGTTAGATGGAAAATAAACAAGAGCTTATTATTTTTCTGGGAATAATTTATTATTACAGTTGAATCGCAATACCCGTATATAATAACATCCTATGGCTTCCCACTCTGGGGGCTTATTGCCTGTTGCCGAGCGTTCTCGTTGTATAACGAAAACAGTTATTTAACCTGAACGAAATTCGAACCTCCCTGTGTTTGCGCAATTAATTGCACGAGGTAAAATCAATTTTCTGTAGGTACCAGTGTTCAAATTAAAACAACAACAAAACGAAGCAGAGCAAAACTGAGTTAAACTAATAAAAAAAGAGTACGGTAAACAAAATTATAGCCCATTAAAACTGCCATGCGACACAAATTGCCAAATTAGGATACCTGTGTATAATTATCGCAGACGATCATTTGCAGAGTGTACATGTCTGATTTTTATTTTCACGCCCGCAAAAATTTAAAATTCCCCGTAACATGATTCACAGGATCGCGTTTAATTCCGCACCGCATTTGCACGCTGCATGCATTGGATGCAGGCTGCAGCTATCAGAGAGCTTGAATATCGAAGAGTGCACAGCTCATCGTCAGTATGATCCTGCAAATCTTGCGTGCAGTAGCTGCGCCTAATCTATCACTCCAGCGCGTATCCCTGGTCCATTTTAATTAGCGAACTAATTGGCGTTCCGGCTACAAAGGCTTCCTCTGAAATGAGCAGAGGCTTCCTTCCGCCTCACGGAAATATTCCATTAAAATTGTAGGCTGCCGAACCGCACGCGTTGTACCGACTTGTGAAATGTAGTCGGTGAAAATGGTCATTCTTAGAACGGCGAGTCGATTGGCATCGGGAGAATTATGGCAAACTACATTTCTCACTGAATTTTTAAGTATAGTTACTGTAATCTTCTCTTTCAATATTTGGCACAATTCAGTTGTAAACAGTCTGAGAAGATATCGGCTTATGCACCGAAAGAAGTTGGATCTTATGTTGAGTTTAAACGCCTCTTATCGTATGATTCGAATTCATGCAATTAAGCGCAAGTATAGATTCAACAATCAACCTCAGTTCGTTCACATTCCAGTTTTTATTTAATCATCGTATTTTGTATTTCAACTTTGATTGCGTGTGCAGTATAATTCTAAATCTATGTCATATTCGGAGAACACAGGTAATGCTTGTTAGGCTATAATATGTATATCTATACGATATCCCCTCAAGATACACAACTCGTAAACATTTTCATCAGAGTATATCGAATCGTCTGTTATATTTTCGACTTCATATATCACCAATATATTACTTTGCCAGAAGTAAGTAATAACGTCGAACGATATTAAATGTGGATCAAAGGGTTCGTGTGACATTTTTGGGCAAAATTTGATCCTTTTGACATGCAACCGACCCGCGTTTTTGAACATTTGCCAAGTGTAATTAAGGATTAGATTACCGCGATATACATACATATATATGTATACATGTGTACGCGTATATGGACGTGTAAATAACAGTTCTGGAGCAACAGTGACGCGACATTCGATATTAACTCACCTTTGACTCGGTGGTATATAAATCGGTGGAAAGGTGGGTGCAGGGTGGGTAAGTTTTCGTTTGAATCCTATTTGATATGCTCGCAAAAGCTCCGCTGTACCCCCCCCCCCCCCCCCTCCCCCCAAGCCGGACGTTTTGCATTATCCCCGCCACCGGGAGCGGACCTGAGGGGTGAATCGGGGAGGCAGCATCCCGGTGGTGGTGGTGGGAGTGGCGGCGCGTCAGCACACATTAATTAGGCTTAGGACGGCGATGGTAGGTTTAATTACTTTCGCCAGATCAGAGCGCGGCGCGGAGCCTCGTCCGGGGATATGAATCGCATGAGAGGCTCAGCCATTGTAAACACACGTGTAACATCGGCTCATCCCGCCCACGCCACCGAAAAGGAAGGGTACAGCTATACGACCGATCGGGCGTGCAGCGCCACCGGGCGAATGTCAACCCCCGACGGACGGGTGCCCGGCTACCCAGGGCGCGTTGTAATCGCGTTGCGATTCGAGACTACGGTTCACAGGGCACGGTGATTACCGAGCATTGATTAAATCGCGGAGAGGAGAGGACGGAGGAGATCGGCGTATGTGAGATTCGCGGCAACGGAGAGGGCTGGAATATCTACAAATATCCCTCTACCTGCACATTATATGTATATACGGAGACAGAAGCTGGCTAATCAAAGGCGATTCCACCTACCTGCACATCCGTCATGTACGTCAAACCCCGACTCCTCGACTTTGATAAATTAAATTTCTCTTTCGTAACTGCAGGGATTTTTCGTGCGTCAAGTAGACTGCGACTGTTCTCCACGAGTGACCCGCGACGAGTGTGTTACGGTTGGTTGGATGGTGAGGTGAACGACTGCGTATAACTGGTACGTGTTATCGGGGAGTTGAAGCGCAGGGCCTCGTTGCCGATACCTCGGACTTAGCGGTGCTTATTTGTTATGAAAATTTTATGCAAACGACAAAGTTTCACGAACGACCCACTGCAGCGGTATCCGAGCCTCCCGTTTTATCGGAGTATTACAGCTACGAAGACAAGAGCCGGAGGAAGGGAGTAAGGTTCAAACTCTACTCGATGCACGTGCATTGTGGTGCCACTTTTATGAAAGGATATAAACATGCGACGCACACAGCCGTGCACGAGCCGCAGCACCGATGGCATAAGAATAAAGAACCAAGTTCATCCGAACTCGTCCATGAGGAGCGAAGATCCTACGCGGTGAACGCTAGACGCCGTAAAATGATTTTACTTCGGTGGATGCAGCGTAGAAGGGTTCACCGGTTCCACCACCCCCACTTAACGTCGGTCTACTTGCGGTGGTATGGAGCTTACAGTTATTTTTTTACATTCATTTCCATACGGTTGTACAGCGTAAGGTTCGCCATGCAAAATTGTTTCACATACATTGATGTTTGAGAACAATGTTTATCATTTGGAGCTACGAAGAACGAGAAAATGATTGTACGGATAATTCAAAAGTTGGAATTAAAAAAGCAGGTAGCTTGTTTGCTTGAACGCAAAAAAAAATAATTGCTGTCGGAAGATTTCGAATATTCTCTTACTGTGTTCGCTGAAAGGAGATTTCCGTAGTAGGGGGAACATAGAAAGAAAACGAGAGCGAAGGAAGAGAGAAATCGATCGTTGGGGAATCATCGAGTGAATCGAAATCTTGAGAAAGTTGGGTAAACACTCGGGCCACGTCACGGCCACCCCGCAGGGCGGAACTGAAAAGAGAGCGATGGTATATATATATATATAAACATGTGTGTGCATGTGTGTATATAATTCAGTAAAGGAAGCCCTTATATTGTCGTCTCGAGAAATATAGTGGTGTAGATGCGTAGGTGAAAAGTTTCTTCGTAAATAATACTGAATAAGACGATTCCTTACGTCATCCGTGGGGGAGGCGAGGCGAAGGCCCGAAGAAAAGTGAGTCCAACACGGGAGACGCATACCGAGCGGAGCGTCGAATGCCGGAATACGACAAACGTCAACTCCACCCCCGCAAACATCTATTGAAGAAACGTTTTCAGCTCCCTGGGCATCTTTTCAGCCTTTTTCATTTCCTGACGTCGCCCCTCCCTCTCCGGCATCCCTTGTTCTTCGCCCCATATTCGCGACGCACCAGCATCCTCCCGTTGCTGGTTGGGATAAATTTTCAGGAGCATATTCAACCCCTCCTGTGGGAAAATAAGAGCAATCCTCGAAATGCATCAGGTTTTTTTCCCCTATATTTCCGTCCCTCGAGTATTCCGTTATCGTCGCGATGAACCGCGTGCGGCGATTCTGGAGGTCAGACGAAATGAGAGAATTCTTAAAAGAATCGGTACAAACAGCACGTTGGTATCTACCTACACCCGTTTCTTGCGGCCAGGCAAAATGTCCGGCGGATTTCTATTCGCCGTAGTGTTACAGCTTTCCAGCCGACTTTGAAAGCTATATTTTTTTCCTCCCCTCCATCATTCTTTTATATTCATTTTTCTTTTTTAGATGCTTTTCGCCGCCTTAGGACACGCGATAAATTGGCAAGCGCATTGGTATGCAGTTCGCGCTTTAGCGGGGGACACTAACACTTTCTCACACTCATCGCCCTCGCTGCCCAGCCCGGTATATACGGGGGTGAAATAGGGGATGAAAGTGTAACTCTGAACTCTGGAATGAAGAACGGGGGAAGGCGAAAGGCGAAAGGCGAAAGGCGAAAGGCGGAAGGCGGGGAACGAAATTCACCACACGCCTCGGCTCCTACCGACGAAAGCAGCTGAGCGCGACTAGTCGCCACCAAAAGAGCGGAAAGGAGAGGAGAGGAGAGGAGAGGAGAGGAGAGGAGAGTAGAGGGGAGGAGAGGCAGGTCTTCGTTAGCCCCTTTCATTCCGCGTTTCGGGATTTCGTGCGATCTCGCCGAGGCGCGGAGGAACACGCAGCGGCGAACCACGACCGCCCGCTAAATGCAGTTATAGTTGAAGACAGTGGAGTGGCAAGGGCGGAAGCCGGGGGCGGGTAAGCAAGCCGCAAGGCCTCGGAGCTTTCGCCGTAGTACCGGAGAACAGGTCCCGGCGTTGAACTCCAAGGCAGAAGTCTTCTCTTCCCTCCAGCTCTTCTGCGCTTCGGGGTGGTGGGTTCGATTTTGTTTTGAAGACGCTACGGAACGTCCCATACCCAAAACGAGGTATCTTGCGTTTCGAGCGACGCGCAAGCTTTGATCCAAAGTTCCTTTGTTTCGCGTTACGCGCGTTCATCCGAGACAATGAAATGGTTCCGAGCTAACGATGTAATTACTCGTTTCGCCAGGCACAATTCAAAGTTGCACCGCGACGCGGTGAAACAAGACGTGCGAGAGACGAAATGAGATGAGATCCGCATACCTTATACCCGCTGCAAGCACTGTTGCCACCATAAAATTTGTGGCCGTCAAAGTTTTAGAAATTTCAAAATTCTAACGGTATATGTAGATTGTGCCTATTTTGAAGTAGGTTTGTTATTAAAGGGTTGACGATACGGTTCAGTCGATAAGTTCGGTAAATTGCAAGGTTCAAGTTCAATTGATGCGAATAAGTTCGTTGTGTTACAATATTCTCGAACAGTTTGTCAGATTAAATGATTCGAAGTTCTGAGTTATCTGACAATGATTTAAAATTCCTGTGGCTAGTCCGTCCATTCGTGACCAACTGAAGCGTTTCTTGAAGGAAAGATGTCCCTTTGCCAAATTGAAAGAAGAATTTAGAAAAATTTTTTTTTCAGTACACCAGATTTTGACGCAAATGAACATTATCAATGATGACCTTTTCCGGTTACCATGTAAAGCGTTCATTAGCGAAAAATTCGCACCGTTGTTTGGTCGCAGAGAAATGATTTTCAACTCATAATTTGTTTACACATTACGGCTGCATTAGAACGTTTGAAAGTTTTTCGTTTTTATTGTTACTTATTGTTAAAGATCATCAATGCAAACTTGGTTTTACGTTTATACATTGCGGTAGGTTCGTCAAATTAAATGATGTTCCGGAACAAAACAAGATAGTGGTGACGAGTGCATCGCGTCAACGTAAAATAGTAATAAAAATTACCGATAACACAGATTGATAATTATAACTCGAATTCCGAAACAAGTTGAGTTTGTCATTGTCATGGTATAAAGTACTTCGCCTGTAATCCGGAAGCTTTTCCACGGGAACTGTATGCTTTGTTCTTATGAAGCATCATCACGATTTTGTCAGGTGGTTTTTTTGAATATCCAAAACAATCGGCAATTTCTCAAAGTCCGAAAACGAAAACAATTTTGATATTAAAAGTATACTAGTTTCCAAACCCTCGCTCGTTAAAGCTCACTCGGATTCGGATACCTAGCGTAATTGGTTTTTGTGCTCGTGCGCTCGTTACGCTCGCTTACTCGTTGTCAGTGTTTTACCCGACGATACGAGATTGTCCTGATACCTCACGCCCTCGATGCTTGAGGATTGTTCAATGGGTAATAAATGTTAGTCCGCTAGTCCGTGAAGTCGAGTTTCATCAAGTAGCGGACCTCGAGTGCACTGACTACGAAGCGCTACTCCTGGAGGTCCAAACCTGGAGTGGCCTGACAGCCAAAACTACGGAGCGCTTGTCCTAGAGGTCGAGTTTCACCAGGTAGCGGACCTGGAGCGCAGGAACCACGGAGCGTTTGTCCTGGAAGTCGAGTTTCACCAGGCATTGGACCTGGAGTGTAGAAACTACGGAGCGCTTGTTTTTGAAGTGAGGTTTCGTCAGGTAGCATACCTGGAGTGCAGGAACTACGGAGCGTTTGTCCTGGAAGTCGAGTTTCACCAGGTAGCGGACCTGGAGCGCACGAACTACGGAGCGTTTGTCCTGGAAGTCGAGTTCCACCAGGTATTGGACCTGGAGCGTAGAAACTACGGAGCGCTTGTTTTTGAAGTGAGGTTTCGTCAGGTAGCATACCTGGAGTGCAGGAACTACGGAGCGTTTGTCCTGGAAGTCGAGTTTCACCAGGTAGCGGACCTGGAGCGCACGAACTACGGAGCGTTTGTCCTGGAAGTCGAGTTTCACCAGGTATTGGACCTGGAGCGTAGAAACTACGGAGCGCTTGTTTTTGAAGTGAGGTTTCGTCAGGTAGCATACCTGGAGTGCAGGAACTACGGAGCGTTTGTCCTGGAAGTCGAGTTTCACCAGGTAGCGGACCCGGAGCGCAGGAACTACGGAGCGTTTGTCCTGGAAGTCGAGTTTCACCAGGTTGCGGACCTGGAGCGCAAGATCCCGGAGGTAAAGAACCCGGTACTCGAAATACGTAGCGGACCCGAAGCGCGGGATCCGGGAGGTTGAGAACCCGGTACTCGAAATTTGCGGAGCGCGACTCTCATCCGTCCGCTCTACTGCGCGGTTGTTTCAAGACTGAGAAATTCGGCTAGCTGATTTTCGTCGTCGACGGTTACTATAGATCGATGACGTCAGAGAGAAAAAAATTTGGGTGACGTCACTTTCTGAACATCCGAATATTCAAAATTTGGTTCCGAACTTTAATACAACGTATGATGTGTGATGTAGGATGTACGGTGTACGATAACATTTGTTTCCGGAGTTTTGAGCTATCGTAACTAGTTTACCTAATAGACATGTGATTTCTCACTTGACATTCATGTAAATGGCTGTCCAGTTCCGCCAAGTCGTTCCGAATTCCGAGGTAGTAAAATCCTGGAAAAATACGTGAAATTTATACGGTCTCATACCCAGGTCACGTACGAAATTCAACAAAAATTTGTAAAGAACATTCAATAAAGTACGATTTTCACAAAACTGCACGGATGATCCTCATTTTTAAAGCGGTTGATCGTGCGTGAAGGGATTTTGAAAAGTTCAACATCCGCGCGAGGGAGGTAGTGTGGTAATTTCGATCCCGGCGATAAGTAAGAAAAGTTCGCAACCCGTGTGAAATTTGAATCGTAATAAGGGTGGGCGTGTTTCTTTCTCCCCGTCTATCGCGCATGTACATCGCAGGGTTATTATAGGGCTGCGATAATACAGATAGCTCCGAAGTATAATTATATAATACAACATATTCCATCACGGCAGGACCCGCGCGCCACGTGTGTTTGAGGTGACCGAGCATGCTGATGACAGACAGCGTGTGCGGGCGCGATAGCGGGCTGCGTGTATCGCGGCCGACGGACGGCACGGGCAGCTTCCGTCGGTCCGTTTGTCCGTTCACCCCGGCATGCCGGCCCACTCGGAGAGCCGGCGAGCTTTCGCCTCTCGCCTCTCATCCATCACGCCGACAGCTTCGTTATGACCACACTTCAGGCCCCCGTTTCAGACTGCCCTCACCCTCGGACCCTTTTTAGTCCTCCGCGTATTATGGCTCCGGGGCGTCGTCGTCCCTCGTTTCGGAATTAAAATATTAAAGATCTTATCGGCTTAAAGCTCCTGAGTTGTGTGCGTGGGTGGGTGTGTTTTGCCCGGCCTATACCGTTGTGAACGCTCTTCCAAAACGGGCAGATACGAATTCGAGATAACCTGAAAAACCCTTTTGCCTCTCCACGGCACCGGTTACCTCTCTGCCAATATTTCCCGCAATTCAAGTTCTAACTCACACAGCTTAGTCACACAGAACCTGCAAACTCGATTTTAACCCATCGAAAGACAAAGAATGATCAGGATCCATCAGTCCACGTTGAGTGTGTTCGTCAATTGCGTCAGTTGGATTGTGCAAAATTTACAGTATTGCGAAACCTTGACCTGGGTTTTCTTGTACAAAATCACTGCTGGTAGTGAGTAACGAGATTGATCTAACTATTAGAGTGATCCTTATTTCAAGCTTTTACGAAATTTCAGCATTTTTGCCAGTATCTTTTTTACGCCCCCCAAATTAGTTCCAGATGAATAAATAGAAATAAACAGAAATCTCAAAAGCGCAGGTCTTTGTCTCAACTCTAAAAATATCAGTCTCGTCAATGGAGCACTTTAGGTCAATTGTTCACTTCAAATTCACAAAAAACTCAAATTGTAATTGGGTACAGCTGACTGATAGAATGCTATTTAGATTGTGCTGATATTTTTATTAAATATTCGAATCATTGCTCACTGATTTCTCACAGTGCCAAATTTTTTTTCACACAATTAGTCCTGTGATTGAATGTATTCTAATACTGTAGCAAAAATGTGTGTATTTGAAATGTCAAACTTCACAGAGCTTGCACGAGAGTTTAAAAATTAGAAAAATTACAGAATAAAAATCACCCTAATAACTCGAGTTTTTACAATTCAATATACCGGAAGCAATATGGTGAGTTTTATCACTATATAACACGTGTCTTTGAACCTTTCGATTTGAACACTCTCCTTCGCCAAAAAAATGTCTGACGTACTATCGAGTGGGCGAAGACAATGATTCAGTTTTGAATCTGCAGGATCGTATTTATTCATTCGGGTTGTGTTTACCGTGTATCGGAATGGTCGATGGTTCGTATTTTGTCGAAATTGAAATATCAGTTCGAGGCTCTTTCATCCGGCGTACCTGAATGTGTTGTATATAACGCTGCAAGAGTACAACGCCGGAGGGAGATATTAAATAAAAATCCCGGTGTAAAGGCACCCTGCGAACTCAACTCTCCCGTTGTAGCTGGTATATTGACATAATAACGTGGTGGGATTTAATTTGAGGCGTACAAGCGGGGGCTAGGGTAGGTATAATATACTACAGGTCGCGTAAAGCAGTTGTAATTTGAAGGGAGGGGTCCTTTTGATGTTAAATTAAGAATGGTATATTCTACAACTGGGAAATAAAAAGGCAACATGCACGGGAGCTATGACGTGTATGATACACGTTGCTTGCCTCGCGAAATTTCGTCTCCGTGTACGCGTGTAAAGTATACACGTAAATTCAAACGGATCTTCGTCATCTTATTTCGGCTTTGACAAACGGCGTTCAAATTACTCTCTCATGCTAAATTTCTTCGCCCATACCTCCCAGCTATTTTCTCTTCGTGCGTTTTTCGCGCCTCGTCGCGATCTCGGGGCTACTTACAAGCAAAAAGCTCTACGCACATTTTTTACGCGCATTTTTCTTTTTCCTTTTACCTCGCGTATAATGAATATTGACAAACCGCCGCTTCTCCTCCACCGCCGTTCACCTCGGGGCGAAGAGAGGAACGGTTGTCGGGAGGGTAACGCGTCCTGCCACCGCTCCGGAACAAACAAGATGAGACGTTGCCCGCCAACCAGCGTCACGCGAGCCTACCTACCTCTGGCTCCGGGCGAATCCTCCTCCTCCTCCTCATTTTCATGCCACCCTTACTCTTACCCTCAGCCACGAGCAGTGATCACCGGTTACACGCGAGCTTCTGTGCGCCCCGCACACTGCATACCTACGTTGTTCAAGAAATTTGTTGATTTCGACCAATTTTTACATGTGTCCAATCGTAGAGGAGCCACGCAAAAACGTATGTTATTATAGGTTTGGTTGCGGGATGAAAGTTGGTCGAAGCAAGGAACTTGCTCTGTAATCGCGAGGCATTTGTCACAAAGCTGCTTCGACGTTTCAATCATTCCTTTTTCGATTTTCTTTACACACTTTAGTTACGACGGATGGTGAATAAAATTGGGACGTATTCTGAAAACTTGAACCATTAGCCGTTATTACAGCCTTCGATTACCGTTATCGCGAGATTAATGAGCTTTCGGCGATGTCAATAGTCGCTGCCTGTAGTACCAGTACTAACTTATATTTTATTTTATCTTAATAAATCTTCAGAACTTAAATTATGTTCTCGAAATTGTTGTCGAAGTCGAAATCTCTTGGATCTTAAAAATCAGATATTTTTGTTTTCAACGATAAAACACTACAAAACACTCTTGGAAATTGTTAACCGGAACACAGGATTTATAGAACTGAAGCAATTATTTCAACCATTATCCGGCATGGTCCAGAAAAGACATTAGTCTCGATTCGTCGAAAGGGACGGGACGCCTTGCACGAATACGCCGGAATTCCCAGAGCGGACGAACGACGGCCGGTCGAAATGCTAATTCTGAACGCCTCCTCGATTTATAACAGCTTGACGTGAATCGACTCCGAAATGCGAGGCAAGAAACGGAGAAATAAAATAAGTCGGCTTGGTTCTCGTCGCATCCCACACAGAAAGTGGTTCAAGCAGCAATGTTGAAGATGACACTTCTGGTCAGAACGAGGGTCAGATTTTCTACACTCTCCGCAGTGACAAAGGAGCTTGACGCCGGTCACTGGATATACTCTAGAGACCGACATCGAAATCGATTCCAACAACGCCACAGCAGCTGGTCATCTCTATACCTCCGGTACGTTCTGTCATAGAAAGATGATAAATTAAGAACGCGTAGGAAATCTTTGAACCTTTCTTTCAATTGATCAATGAGTTCAATTATGCGATTTTTAATGCCAAATAATCCATGGAATTGTCAGGGACTCTTCGCTCAAGGGGGTTATAAATTTAACCGTTTGAAATCAGACCGTAAGTCGGAGAAATTTGTATGACTGAAATATTCTTTGAAATAACGAGGAATTCACTTAAATTACGCAATGATGACGAAATCGCTTGGCAAGCGTTATAAATCATAGAAATTGTAAGTTTAGAGGTGAACTTTGAATGGTTTCAACTCATCAACACTTCAAAGCAAGTGATTTTCATTGATGTTTCATAAATTCTCAGGATTCTATGTGACTCCCACTGATCTTTTGTCGTCGATTCCTGTGATTCAAGCTGATCTGGAAATCAGTGTTGATGACTTTGAATCATTCATTTGATTTCACAGTGAAGGGCCTCCCGGTATTAAGATGTAAAAAATTTGCGTATTGAGAGTTTACAGTTAATTGTTCCGTCCGCGGAAAAGAATTCATAATTGAAAGTATGGCTGTTGTAGGTTGACGATCTTTTTAATATCGAGTTAGCATCGAGCCACCCTTTAAGTAATTTTCTTCTTCTTCTTTCACTCTTCATTCCTCGAGATCGTGCCGTTCTTAGGAGAGCACGGGCTTTCAGGAGGAATAATAAATTGTGTTTTTACACGAGGCACCCTCGCGACGCGAGACGAGGCGAGGGTAATCGATTGCGAACGAAAAGGTTGGGCACCTCTCTGTGTCATTTCCTCTGGAGGTTAGTTATCCAACAAAGGTTATCCATTTTCCATCCCGCTCAACCTTGGCGCTCTGGGGGTAGGTGCCGACTTGCCTACCCGCCCCTTATTATACCCCCGCCACCCCTTTTATCAGTTTTTCCTTCGACCCTATTTAGGAGAGAGATGTGCGAGAAGCGTTGGGAGCTAGGGGAGAAAAAGAGGGAGAGGAGCTTTCCTCATTACGCGGCGCATGGTTTCAGGCTTCCGGTCTCATCTTTCCTTTGAGGCGAGAGTTTTGATTGAATGAAGGCAAAAGGGAAGAACAAGCAAAAGGCAAAGGCGTATAGGTATACATATATACGTATACATATACATATACATATTATACATTACATATATATATATATATATATATATATATATATATATATATATATATATATATATATATTACATACCCAAGTATCACCGGAGTCGAAAAAGCAGTGTTGAGAAGCGCAGTCTCTTGTTTCCCCCGTATTTTCTCGATCATTTTATTGTTCACTCTTTTTCCTGTCTTATCGTTATCATCGCCCATTGTATAATCCCACTGCATACGTTAAGAACGCATCTCTCACATTCTTTGACTCTCATTTTTCGCGGTAGGCTTACTTATACACGCCATCCCAAGGGACCCAGCGACTTCTACGAGACACTTTTGCGATATATACAGCGATTTTAAAAATTTCACGACGCGGCGACGCAACGTTATACGAGCCTAAAAGAACGTAAAAAGTGTCGTTAACGCCGAGCGGATCTCTGGATATTCATGCGAGCCTTGAAAATGATGCGATATCCGATTTCATCTCGACGAACGTGTTAAACTAGCTGCGCAAATATAAATTTCTGAGTGCTGAAGCGATAGCCGGGAATGAATTTCACCGGGATTACAATACTGATAATGTAATATCGAATATAAGGCTTGAGGACTTGTCAATTGTCTTTTAGAAATGTGAAATCTCATCGGTAATGACGGCACCGTGCGACTGCAGAATCGGGACGCGTATGCGCGGCAAATTCTATTTAATTTCCTGGAAGTGGTTGGAATGGACCAAGCGATGGATGCAAATTGAATCTCCGAACGAACTCCCTCGGGTAAGAATACATTATTTGTAGCACGCTTTAGTCGGGACTTATTCCCCTTTTTATTTTTGCTTTCCGTTCTTTTTTTCCCTCTTTCCGCAGCTTCGGATCCTTCTGCAATCACTTTTATTTTATATTTCAGGCAGGTAATTCGAATACGGACATCTCTCGGAAACCGAGAGGTTTTCTTTTTTTTTTTTTCTGTTATATGACGGAAAGCCTCGCGGGAGATGTGTAGAAAAAAAGAGACGGTATATTTCTACGCATTCCTCTGCGATCTTTATTTCACCGCAAAAATCCCCAACGAGTTGTGTCTGCAGGCTACGCACAACATCAAATTAATTATCTCGCAAAGAATCTTTTTACGTTTCATATCAAATTGTAATTCATTTTTCAGAGATTTTCGACATTTTAAAGTCAGATTTGTATTATGTTTACAACGTTCTTTGTTCCCACTTGGTACAAAGCATGGACTGTCTGTTTATTATTATACATATGTTAGGTGAAAGTAAAACCGTGTGTATATTATCAACTTCACCGGTGGTGATAATTGTACCCCGGTTTTTTCGGAGTTTGTAAATCCCGAATAACGATACATCCTTGTTTATATTCTCGCACCTGCCTGCGAATATTCTCTTGTAAATTGCTCTCCCATCTATTTCCCAATGTATCCCTAACCGCGTATTCCGATTATAATTTTACCGTAAAAAATGTTGAATGTCCAATTAAATTATATTTTCACAAATTTCAATTCTCTCCGTGAGATTAGAGGCTGTGGATTTGATTCTTAATTGAGAAACACGCAAACGAAACGTCAGAGAGTCCTTAAGGAGTTGAGAACCACTTGTCACTTTTCAACCGTCGTCTAATTTGATGCCGCAGAATCTTCGAAGGCGCACCGTGGAAAATTCGTAACTGCATAAGTTATTGCATAGTTATTGTATAGAGGAAAAGCGCTACAGGAATCGAAAGGAAGTGAGGGAGGTTCTCACCCCAGGTGGTGCAGAATTTCTAGGGTTTCGTGAAAAGGAACGCAATTCAAGTTAAACGCCATGCCCCAACCCACGCTTACAAGTCCATAACCCGAGAGGTTTCCCTGGCTCTCTCTCTCTCTCTCTCTCTCTCTCTCTCTCTCCGAGGAAAAGCTCCCGGAGTTCCGATTCAAAGGAGTATTAATTTATTTGCCGGGGAACGGGAGACGAGATCGAACACCTTTTCTCCACCTGTAAGCAATTAAAATCCGAGGACCTCTCAATTTGTCGCCGACTCGGTCGGGGGAAGCCGCGATAAAGACCGCGCACAAGTTATATAGAAAGGTCAAAACTCATTTCTTTGTTGTGAGTTCCCGCTTTTCATTTCCTGCATATCACCCTTCACCCGTAGCTGCTCAACCGTTCTTAACGAAATTTTTTTACCTCTTCTTCATGCCAGCTCGGTGCTATAAACGACAATCATTCAGAAGCCGTAATTGCACCAGGATTTTCCACACGCGTCGGTGGTTCAACTTCCTTGTATTTGATAAATTTTCTCGACCTCATCCGAAGTAACAATTGAAGAGTTTTTGTAGTCTCAGATAAATTGAAAAAACAACAATTGGTTATTTCTTATCATTTAGTTTACTAAATTTTGAAAGTGTCATGCGTGCTTGAAGTGTATTTCAAAAATTCTGGTTGATTGTGATTTTATGTGATTCTGATTGTGAAAATTTAATAAATTATAGCTACTAAAAAGGGCCTTCTTCAAAGAGCTGAAATGTTGAGAAATAGCCAGTGGTTATTTCTTCAATCGATATAAGATAATAGGAATAATTAGTTCAACTACGTTAACTAGCTTAAAATGGAAATTCCCTGATATTCGATTGGCATGGTGGATTGTCCGACACGAGGAATCGCGCGGCAAAATTTATTACGAAAAATATCACCGATCCCATCCTCGTTACCCCGCCTTTCGTCGGAACGAATGATTCCCTCATAGACGCTCGGCGTCGCTGTCAATTGGGGTTCCACCACTTTTGTGTTTTCTTATACATTTCATTTTCGTTCAATTTTTCAATCCTCCTCTCCTTTTTTAAACGTAAATTTATCGGTGAGCGCAAGTTAAGCGTTGAAATTCTTTTCGCAATGTTGTTCTTGGCGTTGTTGTTTCTGGGTGCGGGTGGTCGCTGGTCCTCGAGGGTATGGCGTTGGCAGAGGGTTAGCGCTCCAGTGTTTCTGTTGGGAGGAGGTAGCAGCCGCTATCAAATATTTGCAGCGTTTCTAACCCACAATACTTCGCTCGATAAACCTAAAAGTTTGTTTATGGCTGCTGGTTATTCCTCCGCTGTATATACATACATACGCACATGGTAAACGTATACCTACATACACGCATTTCCACCGCTCCCAAACTTTCCGGGATACCATTCCCTCCGTTACCTCCGGCAAAACATTTCGCGTTACAACGACTTGCTTATCCAGGGAAATATAAAAGGTGATTCGGAGAGGGGGTTTCGACGCAGAGACGGAGACAATCTCCCAAATTTCTCTTTCCTCCACAGGCGTATTTGATGTATCAACCCCCCTCGCGATTATCGATATATACACATTCGTACAATTGTGCATCCGCGCTGATACCGTCCGCCTACATTTGCCATTTTATAACCACGGGGATAAAAAATATTGTGGAATGTCTCGTGACGAGTATAACATATTTTTCACTTACGAGTGGAAATCCATACACGCACTTACCTGAAACAGAAAAAAAACGTTTTCTCATTAAACCTGACAAAATTTTACCAACACCTAATACAAATTCTGTAACAATTTTTTACTGTCGTTTCGGCGATGATGATAATAACCTTGCTTTTCTGTGACCGATATTGTTATTTTTGTATTGATTCTACGGCAATCGGCAACTTGGAGAATAGCTGTATTTTAGGGATACGCGAAAGGAGGAATAGCTTGGCGGATAAAAACATTTTCCCCAAGACAGTTGCCGAGAACGTCAACATCATATTTCGCTTGCACTGGCGGTCGACGTAGTTTGTTGTCAACAATTCTCTCGGAAGCAATAAGCAAACATCTCCAGTGCCACGGTAGGACTTTGAACGTCCAATAATACTTAGAAACTACGTTCTTGCATTGACCCAAAAACTCGAGCCGGTGTATCCCGCAGGGTGACAAGAACCCCGGCAGATCCTTCCTGACGCTAACCGTACTCAAAAAATGTACCGAACTTTGAATATTATGCAAATCCTTAGTCGATGTATACCAAAATATTTCCCTCCAGCGATCCTTCGTGTTCTTGCGAATATCCCGGATATTCGCTGCGCAGTTGCTATTCCGGCGATCAAGTGAAAAAAAAATAAGGGTTATCAGGAAGAGGGATTATAATTAGATATGAGTTATTCGAATCATCTCGTACTCTCACATCAGCGTTACGTTTGAGAAAACCGCCTGAATTTTATTTAAATAAATCATGTCAAAGCCCATATGTGACTCTACCTTACCACCGTGAAAATAAAAACATTCTCACATGTGACGCCTTGTGTCTAAGTTTGCATGAAATATGAAAAAGTCAGCGAGTGAAGGTTCTAGAAAATTGAGAATAAAGTTTAAAACGTGTCAAGGTTAGGTGTCAGCGCGGGGCTAGAGAATCAGGAAATATGTTAAACGTAGAGAAGTGAAAGTTAAGGGTTGGCGGGTAAGTCACAGCGGGTAAAACGCGGAGGTGGTACAAGCGCGATTTGCAACGGTTGGTGGAACTCAGCCTTCCACCTCATCAATCTTGGGGTACTTGGATAGCGCTTGCAATTACAATATCGGCTTGCTCCGGGGGTAGTTTAAGTCCGCGGACGAAAGGGCGGTTCTTGGCACGCCATCCAGAGCTCAGGCTTCATCGCTTCTCGCACTAGGACTCTGGCGCACCTGCAGACTATAACTAGAGCACACCCCATTCCCCACCTGTTGCTAACGATCAGCCACTTGAGCCCGGGATTTGTTTAAATCTTGATAATGTGAACTAAGGTGCTGCTTAATTTCACGTGACAAGGGTTCTCCCCGCCATAATTTCGTTCCGAAAGCCGCACGACGCTTCGCTTCAGTCAACCCTTGCCTCCTCCGAGTGCGGCAACTGTTTTCAGCCTAATTGTCACCGACGCTTCACTCCGAGCGATAGGGACGCCGCATTTTAGTTATCAAGGATCCCTCCCTCACACGCGCCCGACCCTCTTTGTCGTTACAAATTTAAGTCAAGCTTCACGCTCCGCTATACAATCATCCCCGCGAAAATTACACACGTTTGTCATTACGATTATCGGCTTGCGAACTGCACGCGACTTTGAAAGGTTTGAAAAAATGTTCGTGCCCGAGATTTGCTGGCGATGATACGAATAATCCTGATAAATGTCTCGTATTGTATATGAAAAAAGAAATTCAGCTTACGGCATCCCCTCAAGGTGACGCATTCATCACTCGTAAACGTGAAAAATTTAAACCATTTCCCCCCTTATTTCGAGAACGGAAATGAATCAACACTCCCGGACTTGTTTTTCATTGTAATTTAAAGATTTTCAGAGCATCGTCTCCACGTTTTCATGCAGAGTATGTCTCTTGACTTTCGGCCACTATGACATCGTCTACAGTAATATTTAAGTCGTAAGAAAAGTTCTAAAACCTATTTAAGTCACAGCCTGTTGAAGTTTTTACTGAAAATTAACGACGCAATTGTCTTTTGAAAAATTAGATTACTTTGTGTAGCAACAAAAGCTTCTGCAAGTGTTATGTTTAGTTTCTCTGTCAAAACAGAGAAAACGGTTGTGTTGTTTTACACGGAATCTCATAATTTAATGTGAAATATTGAGCACCTGACTTTGAATACATATTTCGAGCATTTTGGAAACAATCTGAATGAACCCGAAACGTCGAATAAATTTCTACGATGAAAGCGTCTGAGAGTATTGATTAATTTCTCGTCGCATTTGTAATGGGAAATGGCATCAATGAATTTTAAACCCTGAGATGGATGCGACCCCTTTAGTAGCGACGAGAAAAGTCCAACGGGGGTTGAAGATATTTCCGCCGTAATAAGACGAAGGCTCCGCTAGCAGAGATAGTGAGATGGAGTCCCCACAACCAAAATCACAAACTTTTCGTGAAATTTAAACATAAAAACGTGTGTCGTAAAATTACAATAACTATTGGAAATGTTTTTGTGTAAACACGCGGGATTTTTTCATGTATCTTTCTTCGGATGTACAGGAGGACTGATCAGAGTGGGATGGAAACCACTTTTTTCAATAAATACTGACATTATTTTGAATAATTTCGTGCTTTGATGTCGAGTAAAAAAAGTTCGCAATTTCAATCACATATCTTTGTATAATGTGACCAAACACTGCCTCTAACAACGTTCCAAGATACGTACTGGCGTAATAACCATCAGAGTTTGGAGCGAAGCTTGTCACTTGGGTGCGGCCACAGGTGCCAATTTGTTATCAACATTACCAACAGCATTCCCCTAATTAACAAAGTTCGAATTATTGATGATATCAAACTTTGCAGGCCAAGGCAACCGAGACACGAGGCACTGGGAAGTGCAGCGAAAGTGAACATTGGCATGGCACTGTGTACAGGCACTCAACAACGTGTAGTTGCATTACATCTATACACCGACGTAATGATAGTTCTGTATCTAATTACCTCGCCTGCCACACCGCTATCAATTTCACCGTGTAATTGTAGGGAAATTAGACGTTACACCGGATACCTTGATTGGGAAATGAACGAAATGGCACTAATTTATCGCTTTTGACGTGGGAAAATAGAGTATCTCTGTGAGAATAAAATCAAGGTTGCTCTATTTCGGAACAAAATCATTTTAATGACTGTCAATTTTACAACATTTACGATTTTAGTTAGACTGTATAATACTAAGGTGGCTGTTTTTTTACTTTTTTTTTTCTTCTTATGTAACTTTTGAAATGTTAGTTTTTAGCCTTCAACGTACCCTCGCGAAACCGGAACTTGGTAGCAGAATTCTCAAAGGTAACTCATCCGGTTTGAATTTTTCAAACACTCTAACCGAAATATCTTGAAATCTGTACAAGCTAAGAAGGTGTTTTTGATTTCATTTTGTAGATATAATAATTTTCTATAAAAAAGGTTGAGAGTACTACACACTCAAATTTTCGTCATGTATTCGATACAAACGTGCATTTAAGCATCTTCTTTCATTTATTCAAAGCACTCATGTCTATGCTTTCGTATCGAACACAAGATGAACAGAAATTACCGAGACGCTTGACATTTCTCAATTCTATTTAAATCTGCGTTTTTACCGTTTTATGTATTTAGATAATACGTTAAGTACAATAAATTGAGCAATTACGAAGATATCACATTAAAAGATATTGAAACTTGAAAATCTTATTCGATTCACCCTGTTCATAGAATTTAGTTCACAGAACCTCGCTAATAATTGCATACAATTATTCTTTCCATGCTCAAGTTACATGGAATTGTAAGATTTTTAAACTTCTCGTTTAGCCACGAAAAATTTACGATAAGGTGACCGCCGCAATATAGAGATAAATCTGCGTACACGGCAGGTCTAAGGATATCAAAGCTTTGTCAGTCCCTTCTCGGCTTGTGACTCTGATGACGAATATTTTCAACCAGGTGAGACAATAATTCAATTTATTGAAAGTATGTTTTCAGAAAATATTATCGTATTCTGTTGTCGAGGAATCTGGGTAGTCAGAAGTTTAACTAAATGTGAACGGTAAAACAAGGTAGGTATAACATCATTACGTGCTTGGTTGTTTGTTCCTTTACCGACTCTGCGCTCAGGACATGAAGACGCTTCCCTCGGACAAAAGCTTTGTAATAATACACAACGAAGGATATTGGATATTTTAACTGTTAATAAGCATCACCTTCGTTGCTTGAAAGTTGAGAATATTCATTCCGAACTTTAATCGCGTCTTCGTGCCACAAAACAATTCAATAATAACAGTGATAAGAATCGCTCTTTCAGGATTATCGGTTTTTTGTTATTGAACACAACTTTAAGTAAAGTTTCATCACTTAGTCACGTTATATCAATGTTAATTGGGAATAAATTGGAATGAAATCGCAGTACTTTGTATCAGTTTCCGCTGTCGGTAACAATTTGACTGAAAAGCGGTGCAGAATGTCTATAATATTCATCTCCGACAGATCAGTTCATTTATTTACCGTCATTGTGGAATTCTTGTCGCATTCTTGTTACGAGTACTTGAAAACTCAGACTGGATCAGTATCTCTGACACTTGGAGCAAAGCTGAGGTTGGATTAAAAACGGTAAATAAATTTGTCGCCAGTATCATTCTACATCTATTCGTATGCACCAAGTCAACTATCTCTGTAACGCATTGAACCTTCGTAATTTCCTGGATGCTCAGTCAAGAGTGAAGTGAATAGATTGCAATCGAACTCAAAGTTTACCATCAAGACAAATACGAATTCTGTGAGCGACAACGCAATGAAATGCAAGACCTCGTTCAATGGCCGTCCATTGGCACATACAAATCTAGCTGACAATGAGTAACAAGCCGATAATCACATAATCGTCGTGGTTCGATCAACATTGCGTGTTCCGTCGGGGAGTTTACAATAATAATAAAAGGTAGCAATAAAGGTAACGATAAAGATGAAAATAATGATAAAGGAAGTAACAAGAGTTGAAAAAAAGTAACCTGTGTCCGTTGCCTGGAGGGAAAATTTTATCGGAAATATTCGGAGTATCTTTCATAATAGCCATAAAGATATAACGATGTAGCCATAATAAATTCCTTGGGGCAGTCTTGGCTGTGTTTCGAATATTCCAAAGGAAGTTGTATAAGCCTACACGGGGGTGAAGATTTTCAGTCAATTTTCGACTGCATACCAACCTCGTGATCATAAATGTTAAAAGGCAATCTCCCGCTTGACACAAGAAGGTTAAGTAAACGTGAAATTTGATCCAACGCCACTTACTGGCAGATTGCGGGTAAAATTTGCCGTTGGAAAATTTTAAGGCAAGCATAAAATTCAGGAATATAAATATACATAATATACATTACTTGCGGAGTCATATTTTACCCCGCCAGTAGGTTATAGCCGTGTATGAGAGATCGTAAAATTTGACCCGTGAAAGCCCTCTTGGAAGTTAAGAGAGAGGTTCAATTAATATCGTAACTTCAAGTTCACTAATTTCAATCAGCGAATCGCGAAACGAGGCTCGTTAATATGAAATTCTGATGAAAAATTGAATACAGTCAAAAGTTTCTTCTACCACACAGCGACAACTTTCGTTGCTTAATTGCAATCTAATCACGAGTTCTTACGAAGATTGATCAGTTTACCAAGCGAAAAACCCTTTCAGAGCCTTCTGCACCATGATATTTACAATTTTCATACAGTCTGCATCACGATCGCGGTGAAAAAAAAAGCTTGGGAATCGTATAATAATTTGAGAAAATGATCTTTTTCGATGATCATAAAGCAAAGGGTCGCTGGAAGAGCAGAGATGTCCACAGCCTATGAGAAAGGGAATTGAAGCGAGTGAGTGATTAATGACTTACCCCTCGCTGCCAAAGACTCGCTTTTCCGAAGCAAGTTGAAAGGAAACTTTTCTCTAATTGGTTGTTAACACACTCGTCGATCCATCCAAGGCACAGATTGTTCATTCGGCAGAACTTTACCGAGACAAGTCAGACCTTCATTTGCCCGATTGGATCTGGCACTGCGCTAGATATTCCCTGGAGAGTTCCTTCAGGATTCCGCGATAGGCAAATCTCTTACATCGCAGAAAGATAATCAGAGATAAGAGGAGCACTCGCGTTTGTTGACGTCGCCTCGCGGTTGCGGGTAGCTTTTGTCACGTAAGTCGCGTCGTTACATGGCGTCACGTCGAGGCAAGATGGACGTATTATGAGAGAGAGAGAGGCGAGAGACTTTCGCCGAGCCACTGCCGCGGCCGTCGAGTTGCCGATGATAAATACAATCTCATGCGCAGTAAACTTGCCAGCTTTATCGGCGGCCATTTGGACAACGAAGATAGTATTTCTCCGGCAGCTCGAGTAAACTGCGCTTTGTATACAAATATGTATCTGTCGGTTCGCCACCCGGTGCAGCAGGCGAGAAATCCTGGCTGGCGTGTCTTGGGAACGATCAGACTATACATACCCGTAATACCCCGGGGAAAAAAGAAAGATATAACGCGTATCGGAGAAAAATAAACCAACGGGAAAGAGTGTAAGGAGAGGAGAGTAGAGATGCGCAAAAAAATGAAAAAAACACAAAAAAAAAGAACAAAATAGGTAAAAATAAATAAAAATACAACAGAAAATGACGTAAAGAAGCGGAAGAAAAATATAGTAAAACGAACAAACGAGTTATGGATTTATTTTTCTCTGACCGAGGCAGCTGAACGGATTATATCATATAATAAAATAGATAGACTTTATTGTCTCTGCAGGGTAGGCTTTCGTTCTCGTCCATAGAGATTAAAACTCTATGTGTGCGCGCGCGTATGTGTGTGTGTGTGTGTGTATACATAACCCTTTCCTATCCAATAACAAATACGTAAAGAAGATTCTGTATACGGATGGATTGGCGATGCGAGAATCCGGAAAATCTGATGTAGACATGTAGGTGTGCAACATTTTATAGCGTTATAGGAGTGACAGAGATGTGAGATAATCATTAGTGGAGCTTTCCGGGCGTAATCGAAAACCGTCGGGTATGCTTTGATCGAATTAGTGAGTACGATTGGCACGCGTTACAGTTTTTCCGAATCCGACAAATCCCACACGTAGAACAGGGTTTATTTCGATATGGCGAAATAAATTTGTTGTTTTTTTTATCAAATTTTATTTTAACCAAATAATGATCGACAGAAATTTGTCGATAATTAGCAAATCATATTTAGCTCAATTGCAACTTGACAACAATAGCGAAACACTTATCCCGCCGTATCCGAAGGTTCGTTAACAGTAAGTAAACTCTCATCTCGGTGTATGTGAGGATAACAAAACGATTTCCGTGACTTTTGTGTGAAAAATGACGCACAAAATGCGAAACGTATTCGGTCAAGCAGCTACGGAGTAACGTGCATGGAGAAATTTCTCGGTAAGATTTACCGACGAAAGAATTATTCAGCAAGGTAGAAAGGGTTTTGGATTCGACGATACGTAATGTCAGATATACGGTAATGGCTGGTAATAATAATCATTTCGGAAATGCTTGTCGTCGGAAAATGCCCTCGACTAAGGATGACTCATCGAAGGGCGGCGGGAGGCTGACAGATTGCAACACTTTTGCATATTTCTACCGCGGTAGCGATTTTCGTTGGTAACAAGTAATGGTTCTGTATCACCGAACGGCACGATCAGTCTTGTATTTTTATTTCGATTTGAGTGGCCTCGTATACACCCTGAAGCCAGCATAGTGCCGAATGCCGTGCGGAACACCCCTTAAATAACGTATCGAATATGATTGATCGAGCCACGAGTGAGTTTTCGGAGAAAACTCGAGTATCGCGGTTCTCGACGCGGAATCCACGTAAAGAATAAAAGTTCTGCGGGCATCGACGAGGCTGAAAAAAATCGAAAAAGTAGGTCCTGCCAGATGGCCGGTACTTTCTTTATCAAAAGATTTATTTCAGCGAAGCCACTGAATTGAACAAAAATTTCACGCACTCTCAAAGTGATTATATTTCATTAACTTTTCGTACTTGGTAGGAATTATCGAGTTCCCTTAAAAAAAAAAATTTCTAAGAAATCGGTCCAGACATTGACTTTTTAAAAGAATCAACAAGTCTTCTCTGAGTACACGACGCGCAGATCAGCGCCGGTTAATCGACTGCCCGATCCTCAAAGGGCGGCCCGTTAGACGCTTCGACAATAGCACGCAGGGCCAAGGAATCCCGGACTGCGAAGGGCGTCCCGCCGAACCGAGCAGATTATCGGGTTTCTGTCGAGAGGTGGCGAGTCGAACAATACAAATCGATACGGTAAGTCGATTGCACACGAATTTGACATATTGCGCGGCGGCTGGCGAGGAGGGCTGCCTTCCACCCCTCTTTTCCACCGAAGCGCAAGTTGCGCACACACGTGTGGCAGCGGGGGTGATAGCCAGGATGGGATCGGGGGTGGGCGACGAAGGTATAACGCGGGTTTTCGCGGGGTGGCGAATACCGAGCGGGCTTAATACAATATTTAGAGTAAACCGGCGAAACATAAATACGCGGGGAGGACATTTTCCTATACTTTTTTGGCAAACTCTGAACGCTGCATGCCACAATTTCGCGGGGGTGACATCTGTGCTCGCGCGTCAGGGACAAGATTTATCTCGCTAAACTCACACTGCAGAGGTCTTTCAACGACGTTGTTTACGCCACGTTCAAAATCGTTCCTTTTTTTTTTTACCCCTGTTTATCACCTTTCTGTCGTTTTTTTTCTTTTTTTCATTTTGTTTTTTCTTTCTGTTTCTTCTCGTTCGCAGTTGGAAGAGCTCAGTTTTTCCGCTTATTTACAATTGCCATTAAAAACCTGGTCCGGATATTTCATTCCTGAATGTATATATATATACAGTGGGGAGCAGTTTTCGTTCGGGATTCATAAGATTATCGAGCTGGCGGTAAAGTAAGAGTTGTTGGCGGTAGAAGAAAGCAGAGGGGAAATAGGAGAAGTTGAAGAAACTGTTTTACACCCGCGCATAACCTCGAGATAACTCTTACAACTATCCAACAAATCAAAATCACTACCCTATTTTTCTCACTCACTTTGAGAGCCCCACAGCACAGCCTCTATTCAGACAAAATATAATACCATGTATATTGATAGCATATAGTTTTGCTACGCCGATCCATCAAAACTTGCGCTTAAATTGGAAACTTTACGTTTAAAAGAAGTCTCTTATTTTTTTACGAAGTAACCTTTTCAGTATCGATAAATTAAGTATAAGTTGACTATTTTTCATGAATATTTCAGTTAGCAGAAAGAAAGGAATCCTTGGACATTGTGAAAACTTTGTAATTATTACAAACTCAAGATAGTCGGGACAAGATTCAGCTGAAGAATAGCTAGCGTCATATTTAGGACTTTTTCGCAGACTTGATTCGCTCTGAAATTATAAATATCTAAATTACAGTTCCATAATCATCCTCAATTGGCCGGCAATCAGTAAAATCACTTATAGTAATTATTTCAAACGACAAGATATTCCAAACATACGTTGATTATAAATAATTTCTTTCAGGAGTAAATTACTAATGAATATTCTGGTGGTTACGTAAACACTGTTACGGAGTTTTGATTCAGTGAAAATTCAATTGCATCTCAATAAACCGAAATATTCGGTTAAGCTTGGCGGTCAAAAACATCTCAGCAATTACAGAATAATAACCTAATTAAATTTCAGGTTATTTCAACCATAGAAATTGTATTGCGTAATTGACTGATCCAAATTTTTCACCCAGCTGTTAAGGACTGTAAAAGTGCCGAGGGATTGGTGAAGAGAAGAGAAGGTGGCTGCAGATGGGGAAGGCGGCTGTATCTGTTTGCCGATGACTGCAATATTTGACGTTGAGGGCTCACTTTCGGTAGTTGAGTATTAGCCGCGATTGACACGATCGGGGTTCGACAGAAGCTATGCAACTTCTTTCGTCAATATTTTAGCGTATTCTACGCTCGTCGCGACACAGAGGCCTCTATCTCGCTCGCCAAACCCATTCTGTAGACGTTCAGACGACGGCCGAAGGGAAATTCCGAGGGCACGAACCGGGGACCAACGCTATCGCGGGATCTCACGCGAGATACACTCTCGTCGAGAGCACTATTGGGGAAAGAGAGAGAGAGAGAGAGAGAGAGAGAGAGGATGGACGCCCAGCCTGCAGCCAGCCAGCTAGCCTAGCCCATCCCAAAGAGACGAAGTCACGTTTACAGGCACCGGAGTTGCTCTAATTAAATTACTTAAGCGTACGTGTATCCGGGCAGGTTCCAGGGGGATGAAAAGGATGGGCCGCGTCTCGGTTCCCGCGTGGTGCACGATGTGGTCTGTCTCGGGAACCCGGTGAACGTTTCAGAAATTTTCCACATCTGGCTAACGGGTGGGGATATTTTCACGTGTTTCAGCGATGGGCACCTATCTTTATCGGCCACGTGACGATCACCCCTTAATTATTATTGCAGCACCCCGTTTGTCAATTGCCATTTGGTTCGGACAAGGGTGGAATCGAACAAAGGAAAAATTGTCGGAACGGGAAACTGCTGGATAATGGAGCCGCCTCCTTTAAACCCCCTTATTTTATACACGGATATCTTATAAGCGAGGTTTGAGAACTCGAGGGGTTCGACTAAAGTCCGTGGGTATCACGTCCCCTCCATTCGTTACCTAGTTTATTTCCATGACGTGGACACTTTCAATTGATTCGCCATACCGCGATGCGATTAACAAAGACTGACGTAATTCGGAAACGTCGACCCACATTTTCACGTCACTGACAGTCGTCGCATCAAATTTGCATTTTAAACCAAGTACCTTCCTTGAAAATCGATCAAACCAGTCCTGACTTACAACATTTTTAAATTAATGCACGAGAGCGCTACTCGAGCGTGAATCCGAGCAGCAAGAACGAGTCAGTTCGTAGTACAAAGTCCGGAGAAAAACCGAAGGAGATGAAACAAAATGCACGGTGGATCGTCTAAGCACCAAATCATTTACGGCGATACGACACGCGTGTTTAGAAAAAGAGATTGAAACGTTTAAGGAAATAGCATGTGGGGTCGGAAAAAACGCGGCAAATGCTAGTGGAATATAATTCGCATCCTACCCTTATACCTCGAAACGTTTGACTTGATGTTATTTTAAACGCAACGAAACGTGCCGTCCATTCGATACGGTTTATAGGCTCGCCAAGAGCCTACCCGACCCCTGATCCGTATACCAATGTATACATGCTTACGCAAGTGTGTATATGTACGTTCTTCCAAGGGTGCAGGACTCGCAGAGATTACCGAAAATCCCCATCCTGGCGGTCTATAATATATTGACATACGTTAAATTGAGGTGACCAACTTTCTCGCGTTATTTTCAGTCATTATGCTGTATGCATACATACAAAAATACATATATGCTCCGGAATATCTTGAGCATGAGATCGGAAATTATGGAGGCAGGAAATGCCTGGCGAATATATTTTCTCGGGTCCCTGTTCGCTGAAAACCGAATAAAGACTGGAGTTTGGGTGTATTCGCCTTCGCAGGGACCATTGTAGAGAGTTCGCTGAATGAATTATCATAACATTTAGAGATTTGATTAATGCGAGTTACTTGGAAAAAATTCTTCGGGTACAGTCAGTACATAATCAGAGCGATCAGCTTGGGCTCTGGGCATAAAATGCAATAATTGATTATCAGGCTTCGATCACATCCTGACTTCAGAAACTCGGTCAGGAATTAACGGAGTAGAAATCATTCGTTTGCTCGTGGAATAGCTGCTAAGACGATTCAAAATAGTATACTGTCGTGGGTATCAATCAACGAGGTGGAATTTTCCCCTCAATCAGCGACGTCGTTATCAAACGGCGTAATTTCTTTGAAGATTATTTTCCCGGGGCGGTGAATCGGATTCGAAAACGAGCCGCGGTCGATGATCGAGTGAAGTGGGTACGCAGTCGCCGAGATTCGAGACGGTGCTTGAAGGTAAACACTGCGGCTGAAACTGAAGGGGGTGAAGAGAGAAGAGAGAAGAGAGAAGAGTGCATACGAGTGGGAGTGGAGGCTTGTCTGCTTCTGATGTGGAATGTAAATCAGCGATACCCGGTCAAATGATCCTCGCTCCGGTTCCCTCCGCTTTACTCCAGCGAAAAGAAAAGGGAGCGAGGTTCGGAGAACCGGAATGGGGAACGAAAAGGTTCTTTACTGGCCGCCCCTGAGACCGCCGACCTCGAAATCGGACCATAACGCACTCAATGGATAAGCCGAGGCCTGGGATGATAGCCGGAGAAATGGCGGTCAGCCGCTGCTTTCTTTAATGCGACTTACAACCGTGACCCGGAGTCTCGGTGTCCTTGTCACACGCGAATCTACGACCAGATTTGCGAGATCCAGTGTGCCAGATAAGCGGACTCGTGGATGGTAGCCTGAGAAATTTCGCAACAGCACTTGTAATCGTAATGAAAACCGGCGTCGGATCCCGTCAAATTATTACGTGACGTAACTGGGTCGGGATATCCGGTAATGCGGCGAGACTTGCGCGATGCGAAAATTAGCAAAATGACGGAATGAAGGGAGGATTGGGAACAAACGAATGAATATCGAAAAGTACTGGCCGTCGGTGATAAATTTGATACAGAAGACCGTCGGAGCTAATACAGATTTTCTCCCTTCATCAAAGGAACTGTCATCCTGCATTAGCTGCCTAGCCAGCGAACGGTGAGAGCAAAACGGACAGCCATATTATATGGATGGCATTGTTCGGTGGCTAGCGGACCGACAATTCCAGAGAGGAGGGTTGGGTGTATCGAGTCAACGTCATTGTCAACAAAGCAAGTTACTTGGAGCGAGAATGCTCAATGCTTTGGACCTCCCGTCGTAAAGCTCTCTCATTCAACGGAGGGGAAGTCGAGGTTTAGAATCGTCGAGAAAATTTAAGTAAATGATAAATTGCCGCGCTATTTCTACAACCTATCTCTCCACCTCGGTTCGCTCGTCACGTGATTGGCGACCTTTTTCACTGAACTGTCATATAACTCAGGAAAGTATCACCTTTTTGTCAGGTTCCCGCAAGTCCATTCCGCCCCATTATCAGTTCCGGTGAATGAAAAAGTGAATTTCGACGTGTGCAAGAAACTATAATCGACTGGAGTGAATTCAACACCTCGTTTCGCCAGTCCGCCGGCAAGTCAAACTCGTGTAGCTACTACTTTATTCGGTTTTAGAATTGATTCTCTAATTGAAAGATTAAGTATTTAAGCAAGCTCAGATTTGCGATCCGTTGTATATAAGCACCCCGCGTCACCGTCTGGACTCAAGTGCTGAAAGCGGGAAAGTCTTACACAGAATCCTCGTGTCCAGACTCACGTCTGAAAGGTTCTCTTCCCCACGTCGTCTTAACTCTGATTTTATGGCATGTTCGTCACTGCCTTATCAGCATTGTTCAATTAACCGTGAACCTGATTAGAAACGATGGTCAACCCTTGTGAAGCGATTCGAAATTACTTTTTTTGAAAAAGGTTTTGCTGCGAAATAGAGACATTCCAAATTTGAGGTATTCAAGGTTTGAGGTCACCAAAGCTACGAAAATAATCGAAAAGAGATGATAGAACGATATTCAATTCAGTTTCTGAATTAGTTTCGTTTGGAGTACTGCGGCAAAGAATTGTCAATGATCGCCGATGCAAATACGCCTCCTTTAGTGAAACAGAGTTACTCCGAGACGAGATGAAATGGGTTGAGGCAGAGGTTTCTCTGCGGCCCGCGCCGGTTCCCTATGAATAATGCAGGCTCGATGTAATTGATCGCCCAATTGGAATGGCCTTTTATTTACTTTGCTTGACTCTGGCTACGCCCGTTCTTTTCGACGCCGCTCCTCCGTTCGCTCGAAAGTTATGTGACGTCCCGCACGTCCTTACGGAATGTGCGTGTGTGGGTGGTTTCTGCGCCGTTCACTGTCGGGGTGAAGGTAGAAAAATAAAATAAAGAACAAGCCACCGAAATGCGTTAAAAACGAACAAGAAAACTTCGATGTAGACGCAGGAGTACGATCAATTTTGTCGTTTCTTTGTTTTACGTCGATGTTAAATCACCCTTTGCCTCTCCATTGTGTTGAAAATGAAAATTCAAATTTACCCTGCCCCACGGACCGGAGAGGAGTATTTAGGGTATTATATATTCTTGAGATGTAAATTATTCAGGTGAAAATATTCAGACAAAAGAAAATTTGGCTCATCACTCATCTCTGGTGATTAAAGAACGCGTTTACTGTTCGACAGAAGTAATACCGAGGAGGTTCCAGAGTCTCGGATGTATCTGTCTCCACCCGCTGTATCCGTCCCGGCATATTTTATTCTTTCTTTTTTTGGTCAACTCTATTCCCAAACCCGTTTCTCGGGGACGCATGGACGGAGCGACACGGAAGGACGTCCCCCGAGAGGAAAGCGACTCCGAGTGACTCTTTGGGAGTCCACAACTCCGAACCGACCTCGAGCTTTGCCTGCCTGGGTACCACCGCGTCTGGGATAGAAAGTTTGTTTGAGCAGCCGGTGACTCGGCAAATTGAATCCAATGCCGGGCGAACTGAATCCATTTTATCGAAATTTCAGGCGGTATAATTTTGCGGAACGAGGAACGAGGAACGACGATCGACGAGCCACGATGACGACGACGACGACGACGACAACGACGACAACGACGACGTTCCTGAAAGCGACGAGGGGACCTGGACCGGGTGGAGGCCTCGTTGGGGGTGGAGGTAGCAGCCGCTGCTGCGAGATAATGCAGTTATTTCATGCCCTGGTAACGGTAATTGGCTGCACACTGACAGCAAAAGTACCGCTCACCCGATTTGAAGAGACGTTGTTACGTCCGCTTGAGCCAATTTCTTCGTTAACCGTTTGATAGACATTTTACTTCAGGATTCTTCGTGTCGAATGTGCAAGCTCGAATGGATGCATATCATACAGTGTTTTCTTAACAAAAGTGTTTGATCAAGAGGGACAATGATTCGGAGTCGACTAATTGTGAGTTTTATCCCACCGCTGCCATCGGTTCAATATCTTTCATGCATCTACAATTTTACTTTCAGATTCAATTCTCGCTTAAATTGCAAGTTTATTAGGGATAACTTTAAGCAGATCTATTGATATCGATGAGCGAGATGAATGGTTACTATCCGCAGCGTCGTTTCCGCTTCAAAAATATTCGTTTGTCTATCGTACTGCGATTTTTGCTCACGCATAACTGTACTGCAATAATACCACAGCCACTGCAATTCCAAATTTTTCTGCTCCATCGTTCTTTCCCATTTCGATAATACAGTCACTCGAGTGTCGCACGAAATGCGTTCCTCTATCCGATTTCAGATGATTGGCCCTTACAGTTTTAATTACTGTCATGTATCACCGCGTACCAGTCATCACTCTTCACCACCGCCGACTCAGTATGCCAGGAGAATCGTCAAGGCGAGCACTGCGCTCGCAGGCAATTGGTTCCAGGTAGCTATTAAGACAACGAATGCAGGTTGAACGCGTTTGACGACGGCTCTCGCATTCGGTTTTGTCGTTCCGTCGCGGTCTGCGGTTGTCTGCAGAGGGATGCTCCGAATCGCAGGGGGTTCGCCTCACGTCACTAGGCGCCCGTGCAGGCAACGAGTCTGATGTGCCTTCGGGTCCGTTTGGCTCTGCACTAGGTTCCCGTCAATGCAGCCAAGCGTGGGGAGGTTAGTTTAGTTGGAAACACGGCTCGGCGGGCACGGCAAACACGCGCAACTGACACTGGAGGGACACATAGAGGCGCGTCAGGATACACAGGATACACGGCGTACACGCGCACCGTCAAACGGGGGGTGGCTGGGGGAGGGGGCGGAGGAAAGGGATCTCTGCACCGCTCGACGTGGACAAACAGACGTGCCTCCGCCGTCCGCGGGGACTCGGAAAACACGACGAAGGCTAGCAGAGAGTGGTTCAACCGCACAGGACCCGAGGGGTGGCTGCTGCCCGCGTTCGTCGAATGTTGGAACGGCGGAGGAAGAGGTCACCGCAGAACACGGCACCGTGTGGCCGAGGCGGCAGCCGTGGACAAATTCAGGACATCCGATCGAATCCACATTTCCTGACTCTTCGGCGCCGCTCTCATTGTCAGACTGCTCGGGTTCCGAGCAACGTCTCAGGGTTTGTTCGACATTAGGGGTGAGACGCCATTTGCGATGAAGAACGGGCCCAGGGTTTTGCAGGACGATGTATTACACAATTTAGTAACGCGTCGAGTAGCCCTGATTGTCCGAATCTTCGTTCCCCGGAATAAGTCAATAACTGTACAAGAAACGGTTTCATGCCATTATTTCAATTATTTCAGGGGCTGTGAATGTTTTTTTTTTTCCCCAACTATGCGTCATCTTGAAGGCAATACATTCGGGTCAGAGATACATTCGCTACGTGTACTCTCAACAAGAAAATGGGAGAGAAGACGAAGAGTCTGGAAAAATCACGCCACCTGCTCCCCAGATGGGTTTTCTTTCCTGCAGATCGTCCCGTCTCGATGCCCGAGCAAGTTCACGGAAGGCGAAACTTGTAAATTTCCCCAATGGCTACTACATATTCCGGGGTGAGCTTAACAGCGGCATGAGGCACACGGCTAGACTCCTTGACGATCCAGAGCTCGGTCACGCATTTATTATGTTTGAAACTCGGGGAGTTTGATGTAACAAAGATACAGTATCTTAGCTAGTACAGAGGCCCGGGGGCTGTTCAAATCGTTTCACTTTTCCGCGCTCGGCTTTTCCGGATCGCAGCTACGGTTCAAACCTAGAGAAAGGGTTGCGCGTATGTCCAGAAAATACTTCGGCTCGGGGCAACCAGTTTTAATTAAATTCAGTGCAGCCAGAACGGGCGTCAGGGATGCGAGAGAAACAAGCCGGTCGAAAGGAGTAAAAAGCAAAAGACTAGCTCCAAGCCCTGATCAGGCAAAGGAATCGCTCCAACACCGGGTGGAAGAATTCCACAGCCGTATGCCAGAGTGAAAAGATTGCGTGGTTCTCTTTCCATTAATTTCTCGAAAGAGCTGCAGCAGGTCGAGCGGGGCTAATCGTCGCGCTTAAACGCGGGTTCCGAAAGAATACCCGCTACTGGGCACAGAGGTGAGCTCAGATCCGGTAGTTCAGCGCCGCGGATCAAAAGCCGGGAGCGGTTCTGGCACGAGCGGCTTCCTAGGAAAGACAGGAGGGAGGAGAAGGGTAACGGCGAAGAAGAGGAGCAAAGAGGAGCAAAGATAAACGAGGTGCGGAGCTTCAGCACGGAAAAGCATTGAACTGAGAGTCAGTAGGAAGGCGGACCCGTTGGTCCGGTAAACAGATGCCGGTGGAAACCGTTCATCCGGCAAACATTACACAGGTTTACCACCACGAGACCGTCACCCACTCAAGCACCCAAGACTTTGTACACAAACATACGCGCACATACACTTCCACGGATCCGTTAACTCTATTCAACCAGTCCTTGCTTCTAAGCTCTTGTCTTGCAGGAGGAATTGCGATTCGATATTCGTCTTGAATCTCACCGGGATAACAGACATTTGTTCTCATTTCGCGAGGTGAATTTATTCCATATTTCAATTCGGAATGGATTTTTGAGTAGCTTAAGAATTCCCAAAATATCGCCGAAAGGATAAACTTACTTCTTTTCGCTTGCTTCAGTCCTGGCACTTCAATCGATGTTTTTTCAGTATTTGCATGCAATTTTCAGATAAGATGCACGTGTGCAAGAATATTCCGACTGGAAATGGATCCGGAATACAAAAGGGACTTGATAACAAATATTGGCGCAGGGGCCGCGCGGGGCGTAAAATAGAAGTGGCCATCAAATTTTGAAAACGGTGTTCAGCTGTTTCTCGCAAGGAAAATTGAATATTTTCTCTGTCATTTCTGGAAGGTCTAGGAGCCAATACCCGAGTCTATAAAATTTCCCACAACTTGCAAGCAGGCGTGAGGCGGCGCCAACTGCTCCTTGAAAGTTGCCAAGAGTTGGCAGGAGAGCAAGAGTGGGCGAAAAAGCGGTCGAAAGAGTGAGAGAAAGAAGGAGAATACTCACGGCACGTTCACTTTAAAAATTGCCGACGATATTTCAGAGTCTGTAATACGCGGAGTTTAACTACACCCACCAAATAACAAGAGCAAGACGAATGAAGTACTTTGCCTTACATAATTCATTCTTAAGTTCTGCCGAGCCAAGGGTTGCCGGGGAAGGAGGCTAGAGGACGGAGAGCCATCATCCGCCGGAGTCATCTTTCTGTAGGTTTACACACAGCCTGCATTTTTTGACGAAAACTTTTCTAGTCCAATCGCCCACCGTGAATCGGGTACCTAGATGTCGTCAATTTTCCACTTTTCAACTTTTGTGTGGCTGAGCTCCGTGGGTAATAACGTCCTTACAGTTGAGCAGCCAAATCCCTTGATCTTCAGATCAAGTCGACTCATGAAGCGCAGTTCGCTCTGGTGAGTTGATAGCCGGAGATCTATGTACTATGATGAAATAGATATACCTATATCCGTCGGAAAAAAGAAGAGAGAATAAAAAAAAAAATCAAAAAACAAACATAGAAGAAGGTAATAGCAGAGAATAAAAAGATCGTTCAACTCGTTACACGGATTGTGTTTCAACGAAATGCTACGAAATGCCAACGAAGATATTAAAGGTACTCGAGAATCGTTGGTAATCGCTGCAGCGCCATGAGATGACGGAGATTCATCCGTGGAATCAACGTATTATATCAATCTGCAATATCTATATCGTTGATATAAAATTCGAAGCAACGTTTATTACGTATTAAGGATGAGAATATTCGACGTTCCTGCTGGGGTACCGTGATATTAAATAATATCAGCGATTCAATGCGGAGCAAGAATAAGAAGAGAAAAAAAAGGTGGATTGAGGGTATGGAAAAAAGAAACTCACGACAGAGCGCAATAAAAGATGCTTTAGAAATATAAGAACGCATATTATTCTTATTGCATCCGACGACATTTCATTATGGCGTCGTCTCCGACGTGGATACCTGCGTATCTGCCAGCTCGGCACGTAACAAGTAAATGCGAATTATTCTGATAGCGGTGCTGGTGGATCGTAGCCCCCGGCTGGCACCCTATTCGGTTATACGAGGGCGCTGGGACGAAGGAGAGGCGGAGAAGCGGAGAGGCGGAGAGGCGGAGAGGCGAGGGACACGCTAACTCGATCGGACGTCCCCAGGCAAGGCTTGGACGAGGGCGACGCGAAACGAAATAGTTTGTATCTCTACTCGTCGAGCCCAAAGGGCATAGAGGGAGAGAGTGAGAGAGAGGGAGAGACGGAAAAGCTAGAGGAGGTCCTGCAGAGGATCCTAGCTATCTCCAGTCTTGGCGTGCCGCGTTGCAACGGTGCCTAAGGAGCCGTGACACCCTTCATTATTCACGATATTTACCCCGTTTACTTTTCATGCACGTCATTCCAGATATTGTGTGCATTATTTAAACCGGAAAAAGGAGGGGAAATCACACCAGACGTTTTGAAGATTTCCTACATGGGTAAATTGACAAGTAACAAGCTGTGCTGCATTCAGTAAAAATGCGGTCCTTGGATCATGGTAAATCTTGCTTCGCTCCCGGAGAGGGTGTTAAAAAATGTTGTACTTGAGAAACACAGACATTTCGGTGGATTGGAAGTACTTTTGAACTATGTCACATTAACGATTTCGAAGGAGTCACAGAGGCAAAGAAGGATAAAAATACATATCAATAGGGCGGATAAACTTGAAGAATTAAAAGTTAAGGTGACAAGGTTCTAAAGGGGGACTGATCCGGTCTTATGTCCCTGGAAAGAATGGCAGGGAATTGTACTCGACGTTTGAAAAACTTTTTCGTTTAAATTGACAGGGTAACAAGATCCGCACAAGGGAATATAGTAGGTTTTTACGAGTCACACTAGTAAACTAAGTCAGTTCTGATCGAGGGTGAATTTAACTTTCGACTGCGAGATCAACTTTGCGAAATTTACGGACGAGAAACGTTGTTTAAAAACTACACAAACCGAGAGCGTAAAGATACGAATTTGCGTAAACAAATAACGGTAAACAGTGAGAGGCATTCGAATGATAAAAATACGAGTGATTAAAAGGGATCAAAGGGTTTGACCATCCGTAGCTCTGGAATAGATGTTTGTGAAAAAGCTGCAGTTGGAAAAAAGTCAGCGCGGGTTGAAAAAAAAAAAAAAAAATGTATTTGCACAAGTACTCGCTCACCGAAGGGCCAATTGAAGCAGGAACACGGCCGGACCGGCAGACGCGGACCATTACCCAAGGCGTAATTCACCGAATTTACTGTCCGAATAAAAAAGCCCGGCCACGAGGTATCAGCGCTAGTGTGGTAGGTAGGTAGGTAGGTAGGTATATGTACGTGCCCTGATCAAAACCACGGCTAAGCTCGGCGGCAGCGATCCAGGTCCACTGTTTACCGTCGAACGTGGCACAGTCAGAATTGTTTGTCGTGCCGTTTACGAGCGTAAACTTTCCAAGGAGAATATAAACATGGCGGTATCAATAAAACGCAAGTTCTGCTCGGATAAGTTTCCTCCGGGTGATCCTATAGTGTGGCATGGCGTGGCGCACGTATCTCAATACTCCGGAGCTTATACCGCGGTTTATACGAGGCCTCGGAGATTTCGTCTTCTTCGTGCAGTGGCTGCGGGGCCGCGGAGTCCTTATTACGAGGAGGCGGTTGGCAATCTACTTAAATTGGATGTTTTTAGAGCAAATCCCCTTGATCCTGATTCATTCCCCGACAGGATCGCGGCGTTGTGGTAGCGTTTATTGAACATGGTTTCGGGACGTTTGTGGAGATTAAACGAGACCCGTCGAGCTTTAATGAATCTGCCGATCGCTCCCACGAATCTTGTGTACCGACTTCCCCCGAGGGCGCGCCCGTGCCGACGGAAATAAAAAATTAAACTCAAACAAAATTACCGAAAGGTTTGCAATTGGTAAATAATGCGATGTAAATTTACGCTGCCTTATTTTCACTACTCTCCTCTCATCTCTCTTTCACTCTTTCGCTTTTATCCTATGCTTTTTTTTTACGTATTACTCTACGTCCCCCCTTACTCGGGTAATTCTACATCAGAGCCACCCCTCCGTTCAATACATACATAACTGTTTGATGAAAAAATGATATCACCATTGTCTATAGTCACCCCGTGACTTCTCAATTTCTACACATCAGTGGTGTTCGCATAGTCTACAGAGGGGTTTTACTTTTTCATATTACTTGAGTAAGAGTAAGAAACGACTGTTTTTAGTGAAAAAAATTCCCAAAGAACGCCGAGTAAGAGCGAGCGTAAAAGGCGTGTCAACGTTTTCTCCCAACAAACTTTCGGGCTGCTTGTATTACCGTGAAAAATCCGCTTCTGCCCGGCAGGTTACGTTTATGCGGTGCACAGTGCCGCAGTCAGCAAACTGCAGCGGAAAACTTACACGGAACCGGTTGCAGCTTGAGTGAAACTGGATATTCTGTGACGGCGACAACTTTTTCGAGATTGTCGATATACATGTATAGATATATCTTCGCTCCCTTTATCCCCGTACCACGTGTACTTTACTGTTAGTGAAGTCGAGTAAAGTAAAGTAAAGTAAAGTAAAGCAAAGCAAAGCAGAGCAAAGCAAACCAGAGGAAAGGAAAGAAAAGTAAAGGAAAGTAAAGCTTGGCCAGAATCCAAGCCCAAATTCCGCCGACCGATGGTACGTGTACGTTACAACCCATTGCACACGCCAAATCGTCTCTAGTGCCCAACCCTCGTCCCTCCGTTCGACCCAACTTTCCTTATTCGGGCCTTCGTCGCGGTTCTGGTTACCCATTTATATCCCACATACTGGAGCATTGCCACGAGGGAAGCTAGACACGGGTTTCTTCGAAGGGGCGAGTAATTATCCGGGATGCCGAGGGATTCAATCTGGGACTTCGAACGCGTTCGATTCTTTAGAAACACGGATAGGTGCTGTCGTAGAAAAAAGAGAAGGAGAAAAAGAAAGAGAGAGAGAGAGAGATGAAGGCATAGAAGTGACCGAAGGAGCGGAAAAAGGGGGAAGAGAAAGAAGAGACCGGGTCTTCCGAGGCGGAAGTAGCCGGTGCAGGAAGCTGAAATCTGAAAGAACGAGAAGACGCGTCCGTGATCCCTGGCTGGCCGAAAGGTATTCAATCTGTTCACCACATAGATACATGTATATAGCGGTGGTGGACGTTCGCTAAAAAGGCGCGGTAGGTACGGAGAAAGGGAAAGAGGGTGGGAAATCAAATTTTCGTGAAAAGCGCCCGCATCGTGGCGTACCTCCCGACCCTCCATAAAGCGACAAAATCGAATCCAAGGTCTACATATATACGTATATATACGTGTGTACATATACGTACGTATATTCTTCACCTATACGTGTTGCAGATTTCTTCGTACAGTGCCGCGTCTCGTGTTCTCCCAGCTAAAATCCCGTCTTTTTTCCCCATAAAATAAAAGGAATTTTTGGTAAAAGAAAAAAAATCGCACCCACAAATCGATAAAAACGAAAAACACATACATACGTACGGCGTAAAAAATTTTTTTTTTAAATCTTGCGAGCGTTACAGAGTTTTCAACCTTCTTTTTTTGTTTTGGCTGAGCAAACGGACACATGGGTGGAAAACTGCGAGTAAGGCATAGAGCCGGAGTCTGCGGCTAATCCGGAGTGGGCCGCTGAGCGTGGCTAAGCATTCCGCGTGTTACTGCTTCGGCGATTGCCCCGTCGACGGTCGCTAACGGCAGCAGTCCACCCCCCTCGACGCCGGGGCGGTGCAGCGATCCCTCCGCCACCCTTACGCCGCCGAATGAGCCCTGTAAGTCTGCGGCGGCGGCAGCAGCAGTAGCAGCAGCCAGGCGGAGTCGTTTCTTCGCCGCTTTACGGTTTTAATAAATCTCCGTGGGGTAATTCGCGGCGTACGGGAACAGGCATTAAACCCCTCGGCCACCCCCGCTTCCGCGACTATCCAGTGCTCCGAGCCGCTCGCGTAATAGCCGCGTCCAATGGGCAACCGGTACTCCTATCTGGTATAAATTGGAGCTAAAAATTAACAACTAAGCCGAGAGAGACGTATGCGTGCCGCCGGACCATCCGTCAGGCGGAGAGCCGAGGCCCATCGTCGGTCGAAAACCGCCCCTGCAGGACTCTAAATCGCTCCGTTAGACAAGGGAGCGAATAACGCCTGCCGACGATAATCGCCGATCGAGGTGAGAGCCCCGAAAACCGGGATACAGAGTCGGACAGGAAAGAGCTGGCAGCGAGTGCGGAAGAGCTTGGCGCAAGATTGCACACCGTGGAATGAAGAGAGCGACGCGACGCGGTGATGGTCGAGTTGGGATCGATAAGAGGAACCCACCTGCGGCAGGTTCGAGCGTTAAATTTCACCGATAAGTCCGACCCGTGGTCGTCCTCGCCGGTAAACAGAGAGAAAGCGTTGCGAAGAGGAGTCCTGGAAATAACACGCGAGGACCATTCGTGATCCGAGGGCGAGAGAGGGGGGCGAGGACTATTAGATTGTTTTACAGAATGGAGCGTTATCTCGCCCTGGGGAGCCGGCAGCGAATCGGCGCAGCTCAGAACGGAGAGCCGCGGTTTTCTATGTGTTTTCTGGATGTATACATCGGGGCTTGGGGCGGCGGGTTGCTCGCTATAACCTTTGAACGTTTCGCAATGGTTCAACGAAGGCGAGTGTTGGATGGTGGGTACTACACGTATAATACACCTGTAGTAGCTTCGAGGAGGTGTATAATTATTTTGCAATTTCCTACCCTTTGAGCTGTACACTGTATTATTCAAAATTAAAATATATTTATACCTTCCGCGCGTCAGAAAGATATATAAGACACCTTTGGGAACCCAGGGACGCGGGATTAATCGCTCGCGATCACGTCTGCGCGGCTTTAAATATATGGGCGCGAGCTCTCAGTTCGGATTGCGAAGGAGTTTCTTCTCTGCGTAATTCAATTTTGCCTGTCATTTGTACGCGATGTATTATATGTTCATAACTTCGCGCACACATATCCCATGCACGTTTTTCCTTCCCCTTTTTTGCCTCCTCCACTTTTATATCCCAGTTTTCAATTAAATCTCGGTCAGGTCCTAATTTTAAACGGTACGCTGCCCACAGTTGGACGGATGTTTGAAATTGAAGCGACTCTCCAGCTTATACCTGCCAGTTTAAACTGTTGAGTTTAATTGAAATACGATGCCGACCCGTTGCTATCGTTGAGGGACGTTTCTCTCGCCTCCAATCTAACAATCTACGATACTTCAACGGTCTGCTGCAGGGTGTCTCACATTCCACTGATCAAATTTTTTGCCTCAGAACTTTTTCTACACGAGGGCGGGATTTCTTTTTCCACCAGGAATCAGTTCTTATGCTTACGGACGGTAAATTTCTCCAGCGTGAATTTGCGAACTCGTGCCTAATCGAGGATAAAATTCAGACGAGAGTTTCGTATAAGTTGATGCAATCCTAGAAATTCGCACCTTTTCTATTTGAGAATTCGCTCGCCCTGGCCGCGTTCAAGGGACGAGGAAAAAGGGACAGGGAGGGCGGAGTTTAATCATTGAGAAGCGGCCCTCTGCGCGTGCGAGCGCAAACATCACGTATCCCAAAATACGCGGACGTGACCACCACGCCAATGCGAGCATCGTTCGCATGCGAAGCTCTTCCGTGGCGGCATTGGAAAAGAGAAAAACCCAGAGACCCAAATAAATATAAAACAGGGAGCCATTGTGGTTATACCCGGGCAAAGGGGCGCAGGAGAGTCTTGCCTCACCATCTGAGGCCCTGTAGCGAAATACCTTTGTATGCAGTGATCCTCGCGAGATTCCGATGCGGAAGGAAGACGGAGAGGAAGAAAGACGAGATACGCTGAGAAGGAGGAGCAGCGCCTAAGTCACTTTGCCGAAATCATTTCATCGGTCGGATCAGCGGCTCGCTTCTTTGATTCCTCCTTTTCTCTTCTCCGTTTTCGTGTATTGCAAATACTGCTTACGGTGACGACGAAACACCGTCGTGTGGTACGCGTGGAAAATGCACGACGGAACAAGGCGCGGAATTGGGAAAACTTTGCGACAGATATTCCCAGGCACCTGCCATTCCCGCGAGGATTTATCGGTTTTTATTCCGGCACTATTAGCCAAACAGATGTTCGCTCGAATCGTAATCGGTTGAACGTTAATTCACTCTTTCACTCGCCGGATTGACAGCCGTGATTGACGCGGAGCTACATAAGAATTAGGGGAATGGCTTCTCGCCAAGTTCCTGTGCCGCACGGCTGAAGGCCGAGTCGAGGATCCAGCCACTTCCATCCCTCACTCCGCGTGACAACCGCCAGGCGCAACAGGGTTTTGTTCATAAATTATGCATAATGTATCCCTCTCTATCGGGACGAAGGGCATTGTTGATCGGCGTCGAAGCGTAAACGGTTTCGGGAGTGCCGAAGGAGGAAAATAGTGGGAAGGGACTTGAGGCACGCCTTAGACTGCTTATGGCCAAGTCCCTCACGGCGGCCAAGTATTCTTTTTTTTTTTCATTATTATTATTATCATTATTTTTTTTCTACAACCATTGCAACAGTTGGCTGCTTCGATGCTCTCAAATATTCGGCCACGGCCGTTGCCTTCGGAACCGCATCGATAAATTCCATATCTGAGAATATTACATAATGTTGGGGAGAAATCTATTGTACCGACCACGCTATATCGCGGAGACGAAGAAATGATGAATATTCTTGGGGTTCTGACCCTGAGGCAAGGTTTGATGGCCTTGTTCATGGTCGAAAAGACCGCCACGTAACGCAACGTACGGATCGCGCGAGGACAAATGAGATCTCGTAAAAGACGAATTTCAGTACCTAGGTAAAAAATAACGGAGTGTATTCCTGCGCCATGTAACTTGAATGGATATTCCTCATATCTTATCATCCGTGGTTCAGTCCCTGCACGGTAAACGTGACCCAGATTTTTTACATCATTGACCGAAAGTCTGACGAGTTTTCGTGCACTGTAAAATTTTCTCTTCCTTTCTCGGAATACGGTCCTTGCAAGACCGTTAGATCCGAAAACACATTTTGCGCAAAGGCTGAAAATATAATTTTGCCAACGCAAGCATGTCCCCAAGTTTTCCTTCTTCCATTTCCCATTTCGTATCCTTCAGCCAGCCACGCCCTCGCCGCTCCCGTACGTTCGGTTTCAGTCTTCTCAATAAATGTAACATCCGCGTAACGTTTCAGAGAGTCGCTATAAAATCGGTATTAATGTTCCTGTCGCGCTTTGCTTTTCCCTTTCCTTATCCTCTTCCTCTTTCCGCAAGGCGCACTTCTTTTCTCTTGACACTTTATCATGGCTCTGTCGACGTAGGACAGTAACTCAGAAGTATACTCTGATCAAATTTGAGGTACCGCGAGAAGAGTATTTCAGTTGGTTCAGTGCTCCCATCAAAAGAGGGATGAAAGCTTGCGGCTTAAAACTCGGACGCTGTATTCAGCCCAAGTGCCGTGACAGGTTTGACTTTGAACTAGAGAAACTGAAAGGAAAAATACTTCTCCTATAAATATTCACGGTGCGCAAAGCAGTGGCTGTGTTTGTCGACGCGTAATGCAAGGACTACGCGGTGCTAACAATAAAATCTGGAGTTAGACTGGCGCAATAATCCGGTCGGTATAAGGTCGGCGAACCTTTGCCGTAGATGTACCCGAAGGTACGGAAAGTACTTGCCTGCCTCGGTCCTTACCTTCGCATCTTCCGCGCATCCGCCGCAACTTCCACCGCCATTTTCCCCCTCGTCAACGCGCCGAGTGTATACCTATGTATGTATTCAGGAGGGCTAGGAGAGAGTTCGGGGAACGACAACTTGAGGAGTACTTGTACTGCAGGCTCGACTTGCCCCGAAGTTCGCGTATAGAGCGGGATTTGGAGCTCGTAAAGTTGCCCGATACGCGGCAGGCGCAGGCGTCTTGGCCTCGGGTTACAACGGCGCTTCGCTATACGACGCTTAACTACGATTACTTACTGGTATTACGCGACATTACGCGCAGCGCGAGAGGCGAGGCTGTCACGTTCACCCATAAAATGTTCGGGCGATTGGATTTTAGTGGAGTATGAGACCTGGTTTGTGTCCGTCGAGAACGGGAGGATGGATACGGAAGAGCGGACTTGCGTCGACCTCCTATCGTATACCGCAAAATTAAGTCCGCTAGTCGAGATTTCCTGGAAAATACACTTCGTTCGGAATCCAGTTCGCCTAATCCGACTGAAGAAGGATTCAGAGTGAGAATAAAAGAAAGGAAAGAAAGATTAAACCCTAGAGACGAACCTTTAAACAACAACAGGCATTTCAACGCGAATGAATTCTCGCTTCTAAGAAGACCCCGTTTGCTGAAGTTTAGCTTAGGATATTTTAATTTTCACTAAATATGAATACGAAATTGAATTCAAGGTGTTGCCGGAATTTTTGCAACCAGCAATCCAGCGAATCTACGAAGTCTCGTGAGAATTTTACTCAGAGAGTAAAAAGCAATCTCCGAATTTCTAGTGGCAAACGTGGCAGAGATTCGCCTCGCGTCCCGTGAGGAAATATTCTCTGGTTGAAGATATCCGCTCTCTAAGAATATATTTGTCAATATGAGAATTTATCGATGCCCGTGGCTGAGACCTCCTTTCATGGTCAGGTATCCCGGCGCGTAAGTGGTGGCTGCACAGGGTAGAAACGGATGATCGGCGGAGGTCCGAGCGCCTGGAAAGCGTGCTAAATTTCACCGGGAAGAAAAATTGTTTTCCAATATTGGATTCGCATTGGTAACGCACGTGCCACTCCTTAAGGTTGCGGTAGTGCATCTCAAGCGACGTTACGGGACGAGGCGAGGCTCCAGTCGCCGTACCCGATGGCTGCCGCATCCCGATCCTGGGGACCCATCAGGGGCGGAGGGAGAAAAAGGAAGAAACAGGGTAGGAAGAGCTGCGTGGACGAAAGGTTCTTGGCTCTTGGCGAAAGGTGGAGTGATTCGTCGTGTCGACCAAGTCAACATTCACCACTCGCTATGGCGTGAGTAATTTGTTGGGTTAGCAAAGACGTTGGCTTACTGAACTTTTCGAGTGATATTTACTCGGCGTGGGTGTAGAGCTTGCGGAGCGGGGAATGGCTGTATGAATATTCAGGCCAAACTGGTGCTAAACGGGACGACCAATGAGCGTTCAGGAGTAATTTGCTCCGCCTGGTACGACGGCGTTCAACAGTTATATAAGATTTGCAATAGTCGAGAGGAAAAACGATATCGTGCAGAAGAGCTTGTGTTTCGTTGCCTTCTTGTCGACTGCCAGTTAGGAAAGTAGCGTTTCAAAACGCGTATAATATTCAACCGAGAGCCCTTGAGGTGTGTGTGTTCGTTTCACGGTCTTCTCTTGGCAACTTCGTCAGCTTCTCAACAACTCATCACGTGTTTCACTTGTTCCGTTTCACTTCCCGCGCGTGTCAAGTTTCTCGGATGTACCCCCATCTCTGCTCCCTATGTAACAGTCTTGAATTTAATCTGGGATATGTTCATAGTTCGTCGAGGAGATTATTAACTCATTATTTCCTGCTGGAAGAAGATTCATAGAATACGAAAGAGCACGAATGTCATTGAGGAGGAATCAAAGAAATGACACACGAGGCGTGAAAGTAAAATGGAATTTTCAGCAACCTGGCTATGGTGTACCCTCATTTTCAACGCCAAGAAGGAAATTAAATTCTAATTACGCAATATACGCGCGCTTTGGTGAGCGTCCACTGGGGGTAATGCCGCGCTGCTCGCTAGCCACGGACTCAACAACGAGGAGAACAAGTAATTATATTTGCCTTACTTTCCCCAAGACGTTGAGTAATTACCAGAGATGTGGGGTAAGTGTGATGAAAATGCGACTATCGATCAAATTTCCATCCAGGTAGGCACGAAGCACCCAAAAGTTCGCGTTACCCTCTTTGCTTCGACAGAGCAGATTACATTTTCAAATGAATATTCCCAGGACGTAAGCCATCGTCTTTCACCACGTAAGGGTATGAGATACGAGCTATTCGAATTTCTTCCAAATGCGACACGTCATCGCTTGAGCAAAGCTAACTCCAAATCACAGGACGTTCGCTTGGAGGGCAAAGACGGACTAGTTTAAACACACTGCATAAAGCGCACTGCACATAGTTTATATTTCGCTACGTATGGTTCGACTCAAAGAAACTGGTACTGATGGCAAAATATTGAATGACGTCGTTACATGTCGTCGATACCGTCATAAAGCAGGCTAGGATTCGAATCAGTCTTGTTCCGTGATCTGTGCTGAAGGTAGAAACCCACCTCAGTAATAAGACATTGGGTTTCGATAACAAAGTTTTCGAAGTCCAGTTCAGTCGGGTGGTGGTATAGCTGGTAATACGGAGTCCCGAGTTCTGGAGGACTTGGGTAACGGCGGTGGTCAGCTCGAGAGTGCATTCTGCTGTTCCAACCGTCGCAAAGCTTCTGACTACATCATTAATATAGCGAATATAGGCATGATGGAGTTTGAGAACAAGTTTTCGCGATTACATACAGTCAGAAGTCGGACGCTCAGCTTCGCGTTTCGCAGTATTCACTGCAGTTAGTGGGAAATAATTTCTTTCGGTAAAAATGTTTGAATGACTGGCAAATCGGCGACTGGACTACGCGACATACAATCATCTGATGAAAACCCTAGATTCAGTGATGGTCTTTCTATACGCGGTCTAGAATCATGTGTGCGTGAGTCTTCACGCCCGAGCAACAAGCTAAACTTGACGGTATAGAACAGGGAACACAAATATCGATTAGCGGGCGCGTTGAAAGGCTGGAGGACGTCAGCTGGACCCTCCAATCGGTCGAGTAGGCAGGCTATTTGCGAAATAATGTTGGATCGAAGGAATGGTCGGAGCGAGGGTGAAGAGGAGAGAGTGCGAAGAGGGAAAACGGAGAAGCCGAAGTAGAACCAGAAGGGTGGGTAGAAATAGTGGAATAGGAAATAGCGATCAGAGAAGGAATATAGGGACACTGAATAGGCTTTGCCGAATACACAACGCGCCACGATCGCCTGAATTCACCTCGTTGAATTTTACATGTGTCTGCGGACTAAAGCGCTCGGTACAAATTTACATGAGCAGGTTGATCGCGTCAGAGACGGCATTCTCCTTTGGAAAGAGAGCTGAAAAAAACACACAAATGCACGGAAATTTCATGTCATCTATAATGCAAGCGCAGAACTTGAAAGGATTTACCGATTCCAACCATTGCTCGCCTAATTGAAAGGAAACGAGCCTGTCCAGGCAACCGAGAATCGACGTGAAATTTTTCGTCCTTACACCGATACGATCGGCATACCTACCGTTCCACAAAGATTCGATATAAAGCGAGCGTTATACAACTGAAAATCTTGGCCATTTGTCCAAATATACTCAACATTCATGATATTCCGCACGATTGCTGGCAATTGAGGTGAGTTGAACTGCCGTGGAGAGCGGGGGGCGGCGGTGGCGGCGGTGGAGAGGAAAGGACAGCCAACCTCTTCACCCTCGACTGGTCGTAGGTACACTGACTGCAGGAGAGCGGAATTAGCATCTCCATTAGGCGACTAGCATAATGCGATATTAGCATCGCGCTGGCAATATAATCTCTAGGGTTTAATAAGACTTTCGTGAAAACTAGACAATAGCAGGTTGCGATTCTCCCCTTTTCCATCCGAGAATCCCATAATTCCCGGCAGCCAGGTCCCTTTCGTCTTCAGCCTTTCATTCAACCGGCGATTGATGTATAAGGTAGCGCAGCGACGTTTCGCATCAAATAATGCGGAGCTGCATGTACCGTGATCTTCAATGAGCTTGATCTCGGAGTCGCATTGTGTTTCGCTCCACTTGACTATTGGACCCGTCCCGGCGACCCTTTGAAACTGTTTTCAGGACCGCACTTAATTGACGATAGAAGCTCAAATACGGCTGTTGCGCCAGGTGATATCAAACTGTCGGAACTAATTAATATCGCAGCATTCCAAAAGTCTAACAGGACGCAAGCCCTCTTGACCTTGTTTGACGACGGCCGTGAGGCTACTGCTTGCTTCGCTTCGAATAATCACTTTGTCACGTCACTGGGCCACAAATAAGCAAACGAAATCTTCGATACCGTCAGTCTATACCGTTACCTGAAGGATAGTCAGTGCCGAAGAACCAAATGCATTATACATGCGTATGCACGATTTTTAACGAGTCTCATTACACATCGAAAATTAGCATTCATCGTCAGCCGAAAACTATGACTTTGATATGTTCAATGTGTCTGTAATAAAGAGTAACATCCAATTCCATAAACACTTACTGTCAGTTCAGTGTTATCCTACACTTCGGATATGTAATCGTATCGATGCGTCAAAATAGTCGATCAATAATCACTATTATCGTGGGCTGAATGGGCTGGCTTACGACGAGCAATATTGTGCGGAAACGAATAACCATTATCTCTTGATTGATGTCTGATTGAACATTCAGACTAATGGCGTGTACTTTTTTCCGAACGTCAAGTTACCTTACAATCAGCCGGAGAAATCAATTCAACACCCGGTTGATGCAAAACTTAGACTGGTAAAAGTATCCTATTTCTAATCAACCAGTAACTGACATAACTGTTTGAACATAATTTTCAAATAAACAAGTAGCAGTTGAATCACCGATGTTCAGTACAACAATGTGCCAAATGATCAGTAACAGAATTTTTTTACCACTGTGCCACCAAGGGGAGCTTGCAATGAAACAGTAAACCAGGTTTTATGGGTAGTTTCTCGAAGCTTGGTTCGACAGCGGTTTTTAAGGAACTAATCCTTTGTGCTTTTATCAGCCTGGCTGCGAGCGGTGAAAGTCGAAAAGTGCACGAAGACTTGCAAATAGTTTCGTTCCTGGGCCAAGGTTCAAGATAGGGTTTCGCTTCTTCAACTTTAAGGAACGACGAGTGGTGAATTCCGAGCTGACTACAAAGTTTTTAACTAACTTTGGCGGTTGTTTGTTCCTTTCATGTGAGCTACTTTCTACACTCGACTTTCTTGCATGATTCTCCGGAAAGGAGGCTGTTCGATGCCTTAGTAGTACCTAAGTTGAAATTTGCGAAAGGCTGAGCTTACCCAGAGTATTGGTGGGAGAGTTCAACGCGCGGTGGAAAATTGCCTACGATATTCGTATGTTATGCGAGAAGCGAGTAGTGAAAAATCTTTCATCTCCGGCGGTTCGTATACTTGATGCGAAAATTTATCGACCATCAGATAAGGCTGCACTTCAAACAGACGGTGTGGCTCGAGTTTTCAAGATAATTCACTACCTTCAGGCGTACTCTCGGGGGTTTGACTTGGAAGATTGAGACCGAGGAGAAAGAGACGCCTTCTGACAACCCACTCGTTAAAACTTTTTATTTCTCGTCACCGTTAATAAAAAATTTCTGATTGGCAATTACCCTTAAATGAAATAAAAAAGAATGTCGGATACAGAAAAGTAACGACACCGTTCTGCAGATGTAGTTGTACAGGAAAATGGAGGAACTGAATATATAGTATATACCTATATTACACCTAACTTGATCAAGTTAATTTGTTCTCAGAGCACTTGGTTGGAAAATAAGACCGCAAGTTTTTAGGAATAAACCGGAATCGGAGGGTCGGCCACAATAACGGTATACCAACCCTTTTTTACCAATCGTACGATGCTGCAGGGTCTCACATGTATAACTCGGTCACGAAGTGTGGGCAAGAATGCTGCTTGGAGCTTGGAGGAAAAAAACCCAGAAAAATTCAAATTGATATTCCTTCATTCGTGTGGCCAAAAAATGGTATCTTACTCCGGATCTTCAGTAAAATTAAATTTTTATTGGATACCCACCCACACTCAGCTATCGAATATCGATCCAAAAAAATGTTGAACCCTGTTTTTGGTAAATTGCAAATTCGAGTACCGCGGATCATAAGCTCCTTCGATTCCCGACAAGCCTCTTCGGGCACACGTAACGCTATCAAGATTGCGCAACGAGTGCCAATATGTAGAGTCGCAATAGAGGAAAGGAAGACGCTGAAATAAAGGTCATACTAAATGCCGAGCGAGGCATTAGGACACCCAGATAATCGGGAGATTACTGTTAATTAGGGAAAGGGTAGAAGCAAGGCCTAAGGGAGAACGAAGCGAGGGTAGGATGGGACGTGGCCAGAGGTTTGGGAGAGGCGCAGCAGACAAAGGTCGTTTCTGTAAACGTAATGTCACGAGAAGCGCGGAGGTATAGTTCGCAAATTAAGCCGATTTCGATCTCGGCTCGTGTCTCCGTCATCAATATCTCTGCCGACAGAAGTGAAGGAGCGGATTATTAACTCGACATTGTCACGCGAGTCGTATTGTTATACCTAATGCGCGATCATTTTGCTGAACAGAAAGTCAGCGCCAATCACGAGTGAGGAACTTGACACCATGATATATATTAATTTTTATCGACATTGTCCCGCGACGGCACTCTTCGTTATCTATCAACGACCTTTCCGCCTATACCCTTCCATATTAGTTATTTATGGTGGCCGGGGGATCGCGTTATCCTCGAACACAGCAACGCCCGGCTCCCAACTGTTTCGGCTAACAATAACAAACGACCGCTACTTTATAAATTAGATATGAGACGATCTTTTCGCAAAGGCCACTCCCCGAATCGAATTTTCCCTGAATGAAATGATTCTGAAAGATACCGAAAAATACTTCCGTTTTTCATCTTTCCGCTCTAGAGCTCTGATTACGTCACGTATCTTGGGAAGTTTGACTCTGATATTCATGGTACAAAAATGCTCAGCAAATAAATGGCCAAATTGACACCAATTGGACTTACCAAGACCCGTTGAATAAACCAAAAGCTTTCGAGTTATTGATATTTCAATCATTCAGTTTCTGTCGAAATTCTGTTTCCGACCACAAATCAAAATATTATTAGTAAAACTGTGAATAAACACGCAACTGCTTTCATTTAAGTCAAATTCCCCCTTCGACAAAGTACGTCAGCGTTTCCACATAACTTTATACATACATGCGAACCCACCGACGCGAGACACTCCACATCAAATGGGACCTAGCTTATAGAGTACAGAACTCAAAGCGAGGCCTTTCAAGTGGGTAACTATCGACAACGACTGATGTATTTTCAATTAACGATCCGGCTTAAGGGAGCAGAATTTCGTTGCGGACGAGGGTCATGGCCGTGGAATGCCATCACCTCCGGTAGCTACCGGACAGCGGAACCGTAGGACGTACCCCGTTGGACCCGGTCGAATCCCAACGGAGTCGAGGGCGGTAAGGAGACCGCGCTCAGGCGGGTAGCTTGAGAATTTGTCTCCGTCGGTATAACGAGGCTCTGGTTACATAATAACGAGCAGCCCCGGTCGCTTTGTTTACGCGAGGTGAGCCACTCGCACCTAACGCCTACCATTTCAGGAGCCTTCCGGTGTTCGGCTATGTCGAGTAGTCCAGGACCGATTCATTGCCACGTTGTCAAACCATCAATTCATGCTGGAAAGAAAGCACCAGAGGCACTACTGAAGAATGGACCTTTGTACCGTAGCTACGCGTAGGTGCGACTGATCGAGAGCTTGCTAAATTGAGAGCGTGTCATATGTAGCAATTAAACTGCGGTTTAGTCTAGTCGGAAGACCTGACACCACCAATTCCAAGTAATACCGCAAGCTCTGTTCGGTGGTCAGGGTGACATGCACGTTGACATAGCAAACGGACCATATTTTTCTTACGGAATATCATTTATTTGTATTAGCCGCTGGATAGTGAGAAAACTTCGGTATTCCGTGTTGATACATCGGATTGGAAATTTTTTATGGCCAGTTTTTGGTCGACGTTTCACGGTCTTAGTTGGACTCCATGCTGTGTGGTGTTGAGATGATTCTAGAACAGATAGTTTCTGTAATCGAAGTGTTGACGACACAGTATACTCGACTCTCAGGCAGAATCGTGGTTGTTGGCTAGGTGTACACAGGGGTGAGAACCTAAGTCTGAAGTGTATCCGAACACTGTGACCGCGACCAACTCCGTTCACCACTATCCAAGGTCGTGAAACGAGACTCCGTGCGGTTAGAAACAACAATTGATTCAGTTACAACTCCGATTGCAGAGGTGTTCTCCGTATTCAATTCCATTCCATCACCCCTCGTTGGTTTTCTATCAATTGCATTGGCGGACTGAGCGTAATTATTGTTGTTGTCGTTGTACCCGAAGATTACTATGCAATCTCTGGGGGATTTAGGATTTCCTGTTTATTTAACGGTCGGGGAATTGAAATCGGAACGAACCAGGCATGACGCGATCGATGGAAAAGAAGTATATACGAGCCCGTTACGCGGTCCGTGCACACGTACGAAGCTCCCTTTATGTTCCGTGACAACGGCCGATGAAATCGAAATATCAGATCACCGGCTGCGGACGCCCGGCGTCGAGGTGCGACCTCATTCATTTCGCGCGCATTGCACTGTGTATAAAAAATAACGAGACTCAAACGAGAAGAGAATAATTTTCTACGGTTATATTTTGGCACGTGACGCGCCTCCGCATCGTTTCTTCGGCCGTACAGTGAGATCTTCGAGGTGTAGGCGGCGATACACTCGTCGTAAAGTTTCTCTTTGTTCGACGGGCAGCGAGGTTCTTTAATAATCGATTATGAAGGATGACGGTTCTAGTATCAACTTTCAAGCTGCAACTTATTGTTTCAAGAAAGTTTAAAATTTATTACAAAGTTTTATACGGAGCTTTCGCCCAACCCGTAATGATCCCCCATTCATCATCGCTACTCGCCGTTCTCACCGCGCCAAAGCATCTTTCCCTTATACAAAGTGATTAGTCGCAGCAAAACGGTTCTACGCAGGAGCGAACGCGATCCAATCAGATCCCGCTTTCACTCCGCGACGCGATATTCGTTAAGCCAAAACTTGTTCACAAGAGTTGACTTTCTCGTTAAATTACATCAAAGCACACACGCGCACCTTACATGTAATGTCAAACCGTAAATGCCACTCCTCGTAATTGCCTCGGGAAAATACCTTCGGTATACTCAAACGACAAATCGTCAAGTTACGTTAAATTTCCGCTCACGTACGCAGGCACTCGTCGTCGTACCTGGTCACCGTACACGAATGCGTACGAATTTACTTCGATAAAACCGTTTCTTCTTTGACCTTCAGTCATCGCGCTTCCCTGCTATTTTCCGAGATCCAGTGCAGGCAGCTTTCGGGGATCACGGTTTTCAATTGGATCATATCGTATATAAAAGAACGTCTTGTTGTAAAACCGAGGTATCGCGGTACAACCGTAGTTTCGGCTTTGCTTTAAAGTCCATCCATATTGCGGCAAGATCCGCTTTACCACGATACTTATATCCAGAATAACGATCGTATAATATTCATAAGCGGATTTCCAATTTTATACTTTACTCTCGTATATTGCATTCACTTCTTTATTTATACTCCATTGCGACCCTTATCCTTTCTTTTATCCAATTTAGTTTTCGGATCATGACAAGCATCACCGGCTAACAGCTCGGATTCGAAAAAGTTTGGCAAGTTAAAACTCGTCCGCGGTACTTATCTTACCCCCTTGGCAGAGGCTTCTCGCTGGGTCTAAAACTCAAACGAGACGTCAATCAAATCACCACAGATATTCGATATTTCTTCCCTTTTTCCACCGTTCTTCTCTCACTGATCTTTGATACAAAAGTGGGATATTCTATATCGATCAGTGATGCATCACCGATTGTGGAGCTAAGACCCAGCCTTGTGCGAACTCTCGGAAATCTAACCGAATCAGATCCAACCGATCGACAGCCGATGCAGACGAGAATGACGAACATCTTTACTGCTCGCAATGAATCGAGGCGAGAGGTGGATTGCTCGATGCATTGATTCGTAAAAAAACAGATCAGAGACGAGGAAGGAGAGTACTATTCGTGCTTGAGATTGATTTAAAGGTGTTTCATTTCGCGGAGAGCAGTATCTCCGCCGAATGTTGAAAATTCTGTACGAGTCACCGATCGCGTGTTGTACGACTGGTTTACGGAAGCTATAACCACAGCTTCGCGTGCAGCTATCGTAATTTTGTATAAATTGTGGGGTGAGTATTATGTACAGCGCGACGAACCGGTTGTTCAACTAATTAGTTGAAAGTACAACAATTAAAACGTGTAATTTTACCGGCCGAAACGCCAAACTAACGCGAGCGCGCCTCCGCAAGTTGAACAACAATAAAACCCCGCACAAGATCTCGGAATCAGGGGTCAAACAGAGTTCTAATTACGGCAACTTGTTGCGCTGAAAAATAAAGCAAACATTTCTAACACGAAACCTGGTTCAGTAGCTTTGCACCACCGCGGCACGTGCCTCCCAAGCGTGTGTGAAGACACCGACAAATTAGACCATTCGTTTAATAAACCGTGCAGTGCAGCACGCAGTTTCATGTATCACGGTTATAATTCGCACAGCAAAAAATCGTCATCGCGTGATTACGAATAGTGAAGACCTTACAAAGAGTGCTGCGAAATATTTATACCATTGAAGAAAAGAAACGCGTAGTGGGGGCTGCAGTTTATGCGTGGTAGCTTCTCTTCGTCGGCGATGTGATTCATCGCACATATGTGGCGTCGTTATCGTATCTGCAGGGTAACAACGCGGAGGGTAATGGTAGCTGTAACAAGACCGGCGGAGCGATAACGAGAACAATCGACCTACGGGTCACCCCGTAAGTGGTATAACGGCGATGTAGCGAGGCAGGTTCGCGTTGAAAAATGCCTGCATCGTCTTTAACGAGGTATCGGACGCCTCGGCGGAAGTTCAGTTGGCCGGGCGTCTCGTTTCGGGAATTCATATCCGGCCTCGCAAGGCCTCCTTCTCTCCCCACCCCTGCCTCACCCTTCGCGTCGTCCTCGCTCCTTGCGTCGTCTCTTTCTCCCCTCGGCAGACTCCAGAGATCCTCCTCAGCTTCGCCTCGCCAGCGCAGCAAGAACCGGCAATAAACGTCAGCGCTCCTTGGTAATTAAAACTAAAGATCCGAGGCGCGGGTAGCGAAAGCGAAAAACAACAGGCAGCAACGGGGGGTGGCGAAACGGCGGATGGGCTGGAGGCGAGGGAAGGGAGGGAGGTTAAGAAGCTTCGTTCGCCCGAGTGGCGGGTCGAGGGCTAGAGCGAAATTGTTAATTTTTATTTTTTTTTGCTCCGGCATCTCTCAAGAACCAGCTTCCGACTGGCTTTAATCAAATCAGAAATTAATTAGCTTTGACGGTACATAAGGTATGTATAACAGATGTGGGCCTGATCAGATATCGCGATCAGGGGTGGGCAGCTTTTAATGGATTCTACTCGTACCTCCGCGACTGTATTTAATTTTCAGGGACTACCGCATATTTAAATTCGCGAAACCATTCGCAGTGTGGGTAACTTCTTTGAAACAACGGGTGCGTTTCATGTTCCCTAATTGATACCTGATTAGTGCCCGATCGCCTCATACGTTATTGACATTCGCTAATGAACGCTGGGAAAGAGGATACGCCACGTCTATTTGTAACAGAATCGCGGACCACGGATTTCACGGTAGCAAATTACGCAACTTCGTAGAACCTAATTATATTCGGATAAACTCGGGTAATCTTTAGACGGTGATGCGTAGTTCGCGGATTTTATACAAGATGGACGAACCTGCGGAAGCCTTTGGTTATTTATGAATTGTCTCGCTACTGCACAATACTTTAAGAATAAAACGAAGTAGCTACGGAGTTGAATAACAAGTACGAGTTGTCGACCATTTTCCATTATGCGCCGTTAGACTAATTGGCCTCAGAACTTCTTTGCTGTGAGGAACAAAGCTGAAAACAAGATCACTCTTGCAAGCGCAGCGACTCTGGAACCGGGCTTTTAAGGCGATATGAACCACGTTTGAAAAGTAACAAGACCGAGCTATCCGCTCATCGAGTGTAATTTATTTTTAGATTCAGTCAACTCGCGTTCTGGGCGGATCCAGAGTCGAGCTCTCCAAGAAGGTACGCATCATCAACATGAAAGGGTGGGAAGTGGCTTTGTATTTATTCACACAACGTCACGAGCAGCAGACGACAGTGATCCTCGGCGTAGAACCTGGTTAGCAGTTACTAAAAGGAAACTTAAGAATCATCCGAGGGCCGCAAACGCACCGGTGAAGACGGAGATAAACGCGAGTAGAATTTACCCGCAGGAAATTAGTCTGTATTCCGCGAAGATGAGGATCATCCAGAGGCTTGTTGATTAAGGTTAAACGTTTTACAACCTGCCGGCGAACATTCTGTAATTCGAGGATATTTTGAGGAACGGTATTACAAGAACACGAAACTCTGCCGATAATTGTGTCGGATTCAAGGAAACACGGTGAACTCAAAAGTGGAGAGAGAGCCCTTGTCACGAATTTTCTCAAGTAAGTAGAGTACACAATGGGCACGCCTCGCGGTGCAGTCCGGGATATCCTGAGGAATGGCACGTGGGTATGGAACTGGATACAAAATCAAGCTGAGAACCATGTGATGTGATTCGCCAACGCTAATCTGCATTCCGAGTTGAGAACGTGACGCCATTGAATATTTAAGACGTTCCTCGCTCGAGGGGTGAGCGTCACATCCTCGCCGTCAGACCTCGGCTGAGTCCCTCTCAACAACCCCGAGTTTCCAACCTTACCCCCTTCGTTTTACTAGGTAAGGGATGCCTTGAGACTTCCAGGTTTTCATATGCAAATGCTTCACACCAACTCGTGCCTTCCGTCACACCAGGGTATGCTTCACGTGTCCAACGTGAGCAGGCACTTCACCACGCGGTGACAGTTTGGTTATTCACCGACCGGAAACAGCTTTACCCACCAGTTTTACTCCACCTCTGAATATTTTGTAACCGTTCTCAAAATTGTTTGCTGTCAAAAATAAATATACACGCGCTTTATAATGCGATTCGATTGCCTGATCCTCAACGCTGATTAATATATCTGATGCAGTCAAGTGCGTGGCATTTTCATGGTATGGTACTTTTCCAACCTGTGAACGAGATTGAGATAGATCGAGTAGATCTGCAAACATTTCTTCCGTGTACCGTAGCTGATTCATTAGCTAGTCGAGTGATGCTTAGGCGTATTAGAGCCGAATGATGAAAGGAACAATTTGGCAGTAGGTACGAGCGTCGGAAAGTGCGAATGAACGATATAAGCAGCCTCCTTGAACACGACTGTGAAACCGCTTACGCGAGTTTAGGTTGGAATGAAATTTCACGCGAGTAAACTTTCTTATTTACCCAGCAGTTAGCTGCTCGTATTTTCATAATCGCCGTGTATGCGGGCATGCGGGTGTGGGAGGGCACGTCTACGAACTCGGAGCTCCAAGGTTCGAGCTTGAAGCTTGAAGCTTGAAGCTCGAGGTTTGAGGTCCTAGGTACGAGGCCGGGTAAGCGCGAACTTATGAGTCCATATAGCATCGTTAACCGAGCGTTATGAGAGATCCGCTTGAACCTCACGCGCACGAAATGTAACAAAATTGCGATACTTTTCGCCTTATTTTCCCTTGTCGTTGCCCACCGGGCTTCTGGGTTCACCAATGGAACACGGAGAACCGGGTTGAAAGTTAGTAAAGAATGAAAGGGCACTTGAACATTATTCGTTCTGCAGAACCAGGAGATTGGAGGAAGCGTCGTCGCGGGTTCGTTTGAAAATTAAATTCGCTTCCTAGAGAAGAAGGAGATTCCCTGCACAGCTGTAAACGTGATCCGAGAGGCCCGGAGATTTTCAATTTGCTCGCCGCGTGACGGGGAGGATATAAGCTCTGCCGATGGTATGATGGAAGAACAAGAACCACTCGCTAAGTACACGTGTATGCAGTATGTTTTCATTTTTCGTCATCATTTATTTACCTTTTGCTTTATTATTATTTTCATTTTTTCGTGTAATTTTTCTTTTGATTATCTCTACCTTCCTCTCAAAGAGAAGACATCCTATCAGTCGGGGCGTCTTCGTAATTTGAGCGGGAATGCCTCAAGATGTCCCGAGGCGGCTCTCCGCGCGGAAACTTATTAAATATTTCCAGCGTATTTCATTTCATTATGCTATGCAGCGTGCTACATTCTTCGGAGGTCTGTTAAATACGCCCAGTAATAATATACAGGTATCGTAGGTAGGTAGCAAACAATCCACCGCCCGGAGGCCAGGCTCTGTCTTTTCTTATCATCAAACCTTTTACCGAGATCTACCTAATATTCATGCCGTACAGTTCCACACCGACCCCTAAATCGATTTCTTTCCTTTTCCCTCCGTCTCCGAACCCCGCACTCCGCGTTTCTTCCCCCTTGCCCTCACTCACTTTCTCCGCTTTCTTTCTCCTTCCGTTCTTTCGAATCCCCAATAACACGTCGTAATCGCCTAGCTCGCGAACGAGTGCTGGACACACTGTATACAATTATATGTTTGATGGATCTAATTCATGCATGGCGAATTCACGTGCCGATGGATTGACTCAATTGAGGTGTCATTTGCGGCGAGGCGTTTTATCTGGCGTTTTTCATAGAACGCACGCTATGCAACCAGGAAACATATTATTTGTCTACACCGGCGGTGAACTACGAGGTACGCTAAAGTACCGTGAAAATATTGATGTTGCTTGTATCTATAAAGTAAACTCTGTCTGATATCTATAGGGAAACGTTTGACTAGTGGATTTTAATGATGGCGACACACGACAAATGCTGTCATTTTTCGCGTTGTATCTATAACCGATGTGAAATATACGAGCTGCCTTTATGCTAATGGGATTTGAACACGGAGAGAGGAAAACGAGAAGATTTCAGTCAAAACTGCAGGAAAAGAGGAACACGTCAAGGCTTTTGGTGAAAAATACCAACATCAATTATATTTTTTACTGTAAATATAGCAGATTCTACTCTGCCAACAGTGATTTTTATTGTTTTTAGGAAAAATTCAGCATTTTATGAAGTATATTATATAAAAAAACTAGATGCGTACTTCTTTTTTTGCAGTTTTGGGTAAAATCTACTCTTTTATTTTCTCCGCGAAGAAAGTGTGGGAATAAGAGAGACGACATAATTTCCGTGACTTTCCAAGGAAAAGGAAGAGATCAACTTTTTCCTCAACTCTCGAGTGTGAGATGTGAATGAAGGAAAAAGGGATGAGGAGGGAAAGAGAAAAGGCGCCACCTTTTCTGCTCGTCCCGCTAATATGTCAGTGTCAGGCACATCAGCACACATCGCATACATTCCACACTGTACCGCATTACAGACCGTGAAATGAATGTATGCGGCATGCCAGGGTGTCACTCAGTCAGTCAGTCGATCCATTCGTCCCTCAGCCCTTTTCTTGTAACCTGTCTCTTGCATAAGTGGGGGAATTACGCGTCACGGGGTTCCCAAAATCGAAAATTAATTCATCGGAAAAAAGAGCGCGCAGAACAAGCCAAAAAGAACTATACATTATAATTGTGTTTGATTGTACGATTCAGAGCAAAAACGCTGATAAGCCGCAGCTCTTTCAATGCAAAGACCTTTGATAGATTTTCACGCTCAATGAAACTTACGTTGATGAATTGAAGTACGCAAAATGGGACTCTACCCCAATACCATCGATACGACAATGAGATGAATGAGGTAAAATTAGACAAGGGTTAATACGAGAATCGGGTTTCAATGTCAAGATCATCAGAGTGGTGTGAAAGTAAAATAATCAATCATTTTGTACGAAGGGGAGGAAAAAATATCTGATTCATATTACACGTGTTGCATCGCAAAATCTGTGACGGTTCAAAGTATAAGCTTGAGGACGGGAGTCTGAGTAGATAAGCGGCGAATTTTTCGGATGAAGGGTTATAGGCAGGGTAGTTTGCTACATGTATGTAGCTATACGCAGAGACGTGTGAATGGCCGTCGTCACTTTAGTGTCATTGTCGTTCGATTTACATGCGATGTGTGCCGATATACCGTTCGTGTCTTCCTGGAATATAGACGACTATCCGGAACGACGTCAGGAAGCCCAAAAACGATTTCAAATGAGCTGTTGACGGCTATTACGCTCTCTTCAGGCAGCATCGTCCCAACTTTATTCCCTTTCTCTCCACGTCCAGTATATGAACCGTAATATAATATGTTGTGTACCCGGTATGTATGTACACATATAATGCAATGTATTTATAGGCAGTCGCTCGGCTCCAGTTTCCTTAGGAATTTTCGTTGATTTTTCAGCAAAGAAAAAAAAAAAAAAATTGAATATAAAGCATTAAAAATAAAGTTTGGCCCGAGGAAATTATTACAGAGGGTGTACAAGAAACGAGGACAAGAAAAGAATTAGAATCACAGAGCGAAAGACCTCGCTCTGCGAAAGGTTCAGTTTTTGTTCCGACTCTGCACCTTTTTTCATGCCTTTCCATCTCTCGACCCCTTTTCTGCTTATTTCTCATCTTTGTAGTTAGTCTTAATATGTATCAAATTCACCAACACATAAGGAATATTCGGTAGGAAAGGTTGTACTTAAATTACATACTTTACACTTTTCTGTTGTTTTCCTTTACCTATAAAAGCAGGAGATTAATTATCACGCGATGACTATATTATAATTTCGTTGTGAGAAGAAACGGGTAAGTGATTTGATTACTATAATCACATATCGATCTTTGTCAATTTTAACGAGAGCTACACCGATTCATTGTCAATTAAAAATCTCCCCAAGCATCAAGCCATATACTTATAAACTACCGTACTTAAAATTTATCACCGATCAATTAAGCGATGAATGAAAGTGATAGGATGATGTAAAGCATACACAATTAACAGCTCAAGCCCATTGAAGTTTCTTAACATTCAATAATAACCATTATACCTTTCGACCCATCCATCTCTTGCACGATAATTCGATGAGGTGTTCATCGGCTGCTGTCAATTAAACATCTTTGCACGCGCGGTGCGCGAATGTCCGAAAACATCTCGAGCCAACTATAAACACGTATCTAATCGCATGTTCTAATTGCACGCGGTAACTCCACCCCTGCAGCATCCAGACTTCACGCGCAAAGGCTTCTGCAATACTACTGTGCAGATGCTGACGCACAAAGGTTATATGTACCCAGATGTGCAGCGCACGTAATAGGGCGAACAGCAACAGATACCTACTGCGTCAACCGACTACCCCGGTTGCACCTCATCGCGGCTTTGGTGCTTTCAAAGGTACACCGTCCAACCAACCAGCCAACCAATGTGCTGCACGTGCGTACGCGATGTGTACATACATATGTGTGTACGTATACGTCTGCGGATACATAGGTATATCATACGTACATAAACATGCATACGCAGACGGTGTTACGCGACGGAATCCTACCCTCCTCCTCCTCCTCCGCCTCCTCCGCCTCCTCTGCAACGCCCTCGTGAAATAGCTGGCTACACAACTATCATATTTCCCTCTTATTTTTTGTTGCGCTGTCATGCCGTGCCGTATATTTTGACGTCCCTATTCCCCGGTGGCCCGTGAGCAGCCAGGATCCCGGCAAACTCCCACCTCCTCCACCTCCTTCTCTCCACTGACGTCTATATGTACGCAAGTGACGTGTATACAACGTACGGATATGAGTATGCACGCATGCGACCAAACCCAGCCTCCTGCGTCGTTAACGCCGAGGCGTTAGAATACCGATATATCGCCGAAAGAACGTCACCGTCGCGACGTTACTTCTTCTCCGTAGATATGTGATTGTCGTTCGTAGAATACAATCCGTAAATTATTTACGGGGTGTGATTGTTTTACCTGTCTGATATATGAATATGTGTAAAAAAGAAAAAAAAAAACTCTTCCTTTCGTACTTTACGGCATCGAATTTACCTCCGAGATGGTTGTTCTCAAATTAACTCAATTAGTGCTTCAATCTATCACGGCAATGGGAAATGAAACCTCGGAAGCTCATAGCTGTGAGGAAGTTGTGCCGCGTAATTGTATCGTCGAAATAGGATTGAAAAAATTGATATTCCAAAAATATTTTTCTGCTGAGAAGAAAATCGATGTGAACGGACGGTAAGAAGAATGGATTGAAATGATGAGATTAATAACAAATATAGTGTAGGTATATCATTCCTGCGCAGATTTTTTTCTTATATTTTTCACAAGCTGCGCGTGCTTTAAAAAGCTTACGCCCGATACGATTTTCTTCCAGCGGGTAGAAACGGGAGTTTAGGAAAAAGTTTGGTTTTCAAAATCTCGTCCCGCGGCCCCTGCTCCCTGTAGGACTAATGAAGCATTCTTTCCTAAGTAAACTAAACTCGGAAGTTTCAACTTCTCCGACATTTTCTCGCCCCCTCGGAATTCTGACCCCTCTGCAGGTCGGCTCAGAGCCTAGCATCAACCCCACGGTTCTCGCACCCCCGACAGGCACCGAAGAAACTAAATATGAATTGTGTGCTGACTTTGCAGAACGAGTATTAAGTACGGCTGCCTTCCGTGTAGACAGACGAGATCGCGGAGGCAGGCGTGAGTAATAATATACACGCTCGTCGCGTGGATTCGTATCCCATCTTGGCACTTCCGGTATGCACACGGCATTCTCCCGTTGAGCGATACAGATATAATGAAGCCGTTGAAAGAAGTCGAGCGAAATGAAAGTAGACACGCTGCGTTTTCTCTGGAGGGTGATGACGAACAGAACAAGTGAAAAAATCAAAGAAAGATTTTTTCACTGAGCTGGGAAACGAAAAACGCTGTAGAGAAATTATCGGAAAGGTGAACAGACTGAGGAAAGTAGTTGGGCTTGCTTGACGTCTCTGGAATCTTCGTCGTTATCGCTTCTTCAGAGCTTCTACAAGCCTTCGGATTCTGAAATCGAGTTGGGTCCTACCGCCGCGGGCTGTTGTGTAAACTCCGGTCTTGATTGAAAACCTTCGCACTCAAATATTGGATGTTAAATCAGAGTCCAGAAGCAGACGTAGAATATCGGTTCGACTTTACGTGTACGTACGCGCATCTACCTCCCTTCCACATTCTGCCTCGCGCCCTGCAGCGTGCGCACAGTGATTGATGAAATTTTCTCCTGAGCTCATTGTCAGTCGTTTGTTAACACGTCGTGGAGAAAAATACCTCTACTTTTCTAGCCTTGTTGCGCCTTCGATAAAAAAAAAGTCTTGTCGACTTGAACGGCTATTTACGTTTGTTATTGTGAATTTATCTTCGTTCGCACAGCTGTGTATGTTATTATTTCATGGTTTAGATCGATTGGATTGGCAAGTATTGTCCGACTGGACAAACGCTGTGCTCATTAATTGAAATTCGTAAAATTTGTCTCAATCAGATACGGAGATTGCACTAATTAGCGCACCGACGACACGATGCGTATTACATTCCGTATGTATATTCGGCCGGTAAAGCCAAGTTCGGCGGAGTCTGAGCCACTCTGCGTGAAATTCGGCTCGTGGTGATTCCAATCGGCAAGTATAAAGCACCTCGCACCACGAATATCCAATTCTCGATGTTTCCACTCTCGTCCTCCGAAAGCCAGTCGAACCCCTGCATCAACGCCCATTCCATCTCCGAGCTTCCGCGAATTTTATTTACCTGCTGTAAATTATTTTTCTCCTCTCTTTTGACGTGGCGCGATTTTTTTTATTTTGATTTTTTTCAGCGATGCTAGCCGCTGCACGTAGTGACAGTGACGAAAGCACGTTTATTATTATCAATCATATCGCCGATACGTCCGTGTAGTTTACGTACGTCAAAGTGAAGTGAAGCTGGATATTTGTGAAATAGAAACTTGCAGTCTATTTTTGCAAGCTCGCTTTTTTGACAATACAACGATTCGCTAGAAACGGGGAAAAATGATATATTTCGTCAAATTAATACGCACTTGTAACGTAGGCTGAAATTTTTAATTAAAACTGTCTGTGTAAAGACTGAGATTTTAAAAGGTTTAGAAAAATTCGGTCTAGTGGATGAATTCGTGAAAATTTTTCGATAGAGGGTTGAACTTTTCAGGCCGAAGGAGCTTCGAGAAATATCGTAAAAAATAATGATCTATTGGCATCGATCAAGGAAAACTCTGGCACGTATAACGACGATGCCACGCGCAAAAGAGACGAGAGCAAAGCGTGTAAGATACGCAGAAGGAGAAGAAAATAGATATGAAAAAGGGAACAGCAAAGCGGAGTCGAGGCTTCGTTCTTTTTTTATAACGAAAATATGTAAGACATCTCCATTTTTCACGCTGTCTTATTTCACGATAATGGTTTGAAAAAGAAATTAAGAAATACCACGTCTCCTCCCCCATTGCCCGTTTCTTCTTTCCGCATATACTCTCATAACCTCCCCTTTCTCCCCGCGTATATGGAAGCTCGGGAGGAGGAGGGAAGTCGTCTTATTGCATCACATGGGAAATGTATGGTGGCTGTGGATTCCCGCTAAAAAGTACAAAGGTTGACATAGGAACACTCTTAAGTCCTAGCCTATTGCATGCCCGGAAAATAAAGAGAGGAAGGGACCAACCACCCCGCCTTTTAATAACAGCGCGGCGGCGGCGGCGGCCCGAGGCTTTCTCCGCCGGTCGGCAAAGTGCCTTTGGTACTCTTGGCAATATCTTCTGATTAAGGCTAAGTGAAACTGTACCCTCAGCTTTTCACCTTCCCATACGCACCTACGAGACGTCTTCAGACTTACTGACCTTGCTTCCCCCCAGCAACCGTATACTGAAACGTACAACGCGCGGAGTTCGATATGCGCGTGCAGTTGAATATGAAAAATTCTATCGAATCCTTCACGGTTCAAGGACCACACCGATCCACCCCGCGTATCGAAGTTCGTTTGCTCAAAGCTTGCGCAGCGCGATTCCGTCGAACCGAATTAAGCGCTTCGAAGGTACGGCCTACAGACTGCTGACACGAAGAATATCCGGTAAATTCCTTTGGCCTTTGGCCCTCCCTCGTCCCATCCCACCCATCATTCCTACCGCGACTCCTCAGACACGATTATTGGAGGTCTTTTTCGCGTTTTTTTCCTCCGCCGCTAATTGAAACCTTTATTTTCACCGCCTACATAATTCGCTGATTGTTATAGCTGTAAAGAAAATTTCTTCACCGCAAAGTCGGACGTCGTTAGATATTTTCGTTAGCTAGCAGAAAATTGGTCTGAAATAAACGTCCTCGAATTTTCGAGACATATTATAAGGCTGCTCACAAATCAGTGACATACCTACGCTCGCGCAATATAAGTGCAGGGCGGACGGTTTTCTGCAAGCTCGCAATTGCGATAGTTGAATAACGAGTGAAAAATCAGCACATAATATATTCCCCGGTTGAAAAATTTTTCCAAATTCGTGAACGAGCAGCTCCGCTGTGCAAGGTAAGGCGAAGAACGAATAGGGGTAATTTATTCTAATTGGATAAAGTGCGCCCATTAATAAGCAATCCGCGACGCGAACGAAGGCCGGTGCAGCCGCTCTCGGGGTGGGAGAGAACAAGAAGGTAAAAGTGGGCTGGTGGGTGGCGGATCTTAATGGCGCTTATTACTCTCGTCGGGGCTCTCTGATGTATTTCCTCTATTTTTTGCCCTCGGGGAAATCAAGTGCGGAATAGTGTATAATTAGTTGCGGGTACAGCCAACTTCCCTGGCTCCTCCATATATGTATATCGATGGTGGGGTACATTCGCTCGTGTTACACCTACGTGCATCTCTTTCTCTCTCTATCTCTCTCTCTCTCTGCGTGCACATGTATGTTCGCTTTGCAAATTCCCAACTTGTGAGCAATGTCGCCGTTTGCAATTCATTCGGCAAGCTGTCATTCTACCCAGTGTTGGTATCACTTGCCTCGTTTTATTAATTCCTTGACAAAATCACCGCATTGAGGATACGTGTGGCAACTTTAATAATATCGTATGTACAGGTATTAAATGATTTCGCGGATATTAGATTTTTCTGGAGTTTGCATATTGTTTCAGACTGTAATCGTGCGATTAGTTTCAGAAGATATGACTTTACGGAAATGATGATGAGAAATTTTGACCCGCAATGGTGTTTCTTGCTTTTGTCAATTTCCTCCGAAAAAATTTCTTTCTACCTGCCCGAATTCATAGACGCAAAAATAAGTAAACACATCGTATCAGTAGCGTTCCGCATCGTCAAATCAATAAAAACACGCGTATGCGAGGATCCAAGAAAGCAGATGCAGGTAACAATTGATGCTATCAACGGTCATCGAAACTTTCACCGAACTTCGAAGCGTTTGGAGGTGGCGAATATATCGCGGGCTGATCGCTGTACGATACCGTTGCGAATTCGGTTATCAGTTTGGAGGCTCGTAGAAGGAGAGCATTGAGGAAGAGGAACAGGGATGGCATCTTATCGAGAGAACCGTAGGAAGGGTAGGAGGCGTGTGGCGCAAGGCCGCTCCCAAGGGAGTATCTCAATTGCCTCGTCCTGCAATTATACGTTTGAGCGGACTCGCTATCTCCGTTAATGTGCGCTGGACTCTGAATTCAACCCGAACGTCGACCGAGTACCTGGTATGCCACTAATATCGCTGGCAGGAAATATTGTTAGTTACATCGGAAACCTTCGCCGAGATACCCGAGAATTTAGATCGCGTATACCTGTATACGTATTACGTAACATATATCTTGTCTCGCAAAAACTTCTCTTGCTTCGAATGAGTTAATTTTCCAATTAGCTACACAAAAGGCAATCGACAGCCTTCAGCGACGGATTGAGGCAACAAACGAGAATGAGAATGAGAATGAGAAACGAAGGAAAAAATATGAAAAAAACCGTGTACTTTAGACAGCCTCGGATTGACTCTGCGAGAATCAGTTATAAGAATCGAGCGGATGAGCAGCGGCGCGAGTCGGAAACGGGAGGACGCGACGCTTTGATCTCGAATCGTTTTATTCGTTCGCCAATACAAAGCGGTCGTTTACTCTGAAAACCCGGGTGCTTTTTCAGTTGTTAATTGGCGGAGCTGGAGGGGATTATGCTAATTCGCCAGCAGTAATGAAGGTTATTAAATTCCTAATTGAAACACGAACGAGAAAAATAATGGGTAGGTTTAAGCATAATAGTAATGGGTCGGAGACGGGGCAGCGTGGTTTGCTAAACCCCGATCGAAGCTTTTCCTTCATCTTTCTGCTAGAGTCAGACATAACGCGGATCGGTAATAATTTCATTCGAGACCGTGGATCGATGGACTCCGCCTGGTGACATTACCAACTATTTGTGCAAACTTTTTATTTTACGGTTTTGATATTGACGGTTGGCAGTAGTTCTGCTTCGCGTGAAACGTAAGAAAATCGGTTACACCACTCAAAAAATTAAAATGATGTCTTTCAATTTCACGTTTGATGCTTTTGCCTAGAAGAACGAAAATAGATGTCCGTACCGATTGATAAAAATTTGTTACTGTAATCAGAACCTCAGGAAAGAAACTTTGTCTAATTTTAACTGCAAATTTAAGGAAGCTAATTTTGAATAAATTTTTCAAAAACGCATTGTTGGAAAAATTCAATCTAGACTTTTATAGACTGTAAGATGGTGTAAATTCAATATTTTATCTCATGTTAAATTTCTGAACTGACTGTAAAGGTTAATTTATAATGGTTCACACCGATCAATTACGGTTAATTTATCAACTGTTTTTTGCTGCGTGAACCTGTCTTACAGTTGAAAAGTTTGATATTACCTGATCGAACCGATCACCGACGGTTGGTATAATTTAGATCCAATTAATCCTCGTTGAACTCTAAAATATAATTCTTCTGCTCGCGTGAACAAAGTTTTCGGAGCATAATAACGTTTTGATCAAGGTGAAAGAAATCAGATAAATTCATTCATTGGTCAGACGCAAAAATCGTGTTGACCTGCAGCGCTATTGTACACACATATGAAAAGAAAGAAAGTAAAATTTCGATATTCTGGTTCAAAGTTGACATAGCAAATATGCATAACATATACGTATAATATATGCCGTCAATACATAATACTGTTATTCCCCCAGCTTTACATTCTTTAAATTATTTACCGGGTCACGGCACTTTGCTCCTTGTCACTTGAACGCTCTTTCAATCTTCCCGGCTTTCGATGTCGCGTCATTCGTCCCTCGGCGTCGCGGCGTCGTCGCGTCGCAGTTTCGTATCACGTGTACGCGGGTAGCGCGTACGAAAGCCCAAAGTAAGGCGAGGCGAAGGGGGTGGCGTAGGGCGTACTTGGGTTGTCGCTTCGTTCTAAAGCTTTCACGGGGCTGCCTGCCCGGCCCCCGCGTAAATGCAAACATTTCTGCGGCTCAAGTGTACCACGACGGAGGGACGACGAGAGGTGGGCGAGCGAGTGGATTGATGGTCGGGCAGATGGATCCATTGTGTCCGTTCATAGTTGGAACATTGGGAGTAACGCGTGCGATCGAGGGACCGGGTTCGCGGTCGGGAGGGAATCCGAGGATTCAAGGAAGGTCACCAGAGAATCTACCATTCTTCCCCAGCCGAGCCCAGCTACCAGGTTCGGCCGCGGCCGGCTGACCAATCGTGGATTCACTCAAAGGATTGGGTCAGCGAGTGTTTGCACGCCGAGGAAAACGGGCCGATCGAAAGTTCTTTGGGAATGAAACTGATACCGCGAGAATCATTCTCAGGAACGAGAAGAGGCTTCGAGCATCTGCGGGGACTGTGTCGAGTGGGTGTTGGAGAGAAATTGAGAGCCGTGCTTGTCGACCCGCGATCATTTCGAAGTGCGAAGGTTCCATTCTGTTATCGGAGTTTCAAATTAAACCGTTCATGAATTCGCATTAAGGCAGACTTGCGCGTCGCGACGCCTCTGGCCTTTGTTTTAAACTCACATACGTGTTGGATATTTAAAACGCAAACTGCGTCGATCTCGCGATGGTGCTGCAAGCTATACTTCATTTTTCCCGGAGAAAGCTCCTTGTGCACACGTGCCAATGCAAGACATTTCTGAAAAAATTCCTTCAACAGCACAGACACGTATTATTCAGACGTGACTGCATGCCTGCTAATACAACCGTGCATGCCACGTATTTCTACCATACGATGCTTTATTTGAAACGTGATAAAAAGACTGGCACGACCCTATAATTCAGGATGAGGACATTGTTCGAATCCAATCTTTCATTAGCTTCTATTTCAAAGTGAAAAGACGCAGCTCGAAGTAGTGGTTGTGTGATTTTTCATAACTTATCAAGAGGTAGCCGTCGTTTTGAAGGAAACACGATTTCAAGCGTCGTACAATATGGTTAAAAATGTACCATTATAAGGAAAATCACTGAATGTTTAGAGTAAATGTTAATATTGTTCCAAGATCTGACTTAAAGTATCGCTAAAGGCGTTTCGGCGAGGAACGTAAATGGGCGATTACACGATCCCACAGTATTACGCTCCCTAGGTAATTACTGCACATTCGCGCTATCGTGTTAACGAATAGATGATAACTCTAGTGCTAATTAAGCGAGTGTCTAAGTGGTATATAAATTACAATGTGCTGAAGTGGTGCAGTAGCCGCGTGTGGATATCGTATTCCCTTACGTGTTCGGATAACATACAATATTTGAATTTAGATTTCGCAGCTTTGAACAATGATGCAGATATACGTAGAAACATTAACCGCGCAGCTATAACTGCGGTTTATTTTTCGCGAATTTGCATTTTCACCGACGCGTGAAATGCCTGACAGGAACACAGATACCAGTTATCTATGATCTCTCTCACTGAATTTTCAACCAAATATATCAGCAGCAAGATTTTTCACCACTCGTCAATGAAATATTTTCCACGTCCGTTTCCCGGTCACATATCAACAGAGGTGTAACTTCGACGTGCGGAGAGGTGAATATTGTCGGAGGTGATTGAGAATGACCTGGTACTATTTTATTAGCCAGGAATTAGTAAATTAAAATTCGGTGCTGTTTTTTTTTTACCACACACACACACACACACACACACACATATATATATATTGTACGATGTATTTCAAGTTCTGCTACCGATGTATGATAAAATAATGGTCAAATACGCGATCGATATTGATCGCGAAATTGGTCTTGCGACAGTAATTTTCTACACCTCTTTAAAATTAATAATCACGCGTGACCCTCTAGGCGTAGATGCTTTAACTGGAATAAGCAGAGCAGAATGATCTACAATTACGCGACGATTTACGAGATAAAATTTTTTTTTTTTTTCAAGTATAAGGGAAATAATAGACCTCTCATATCTAAAGGATTTGATGTAACAGATCGAACGATCAGGGTGAAACTCGGATACGCGAAGTGTTTTGCGAAATCTTGATAAAATAGTTCATGGTACGGTAAGAATAACGTTCGCAAGTTGAATCCGTATTGCCGCAGGAGGCGCGCAGCCAGGGGCGTATTATTTGACATTAGATTTCCTCGCTGCAGGCGAGGTATATTTCTTGAATTATTTCGGTCGGCGTCATTTTACAGCGCAAGTTTTTTGATTACAACAACGACCGTCGCTACAGGGGTGGCAACTGGAGTAATTTCAACGACAAAAAATCTAGAAAATCTCCGTCACAGTTGCGACTAAGTGTTACGTGTATATATATTCTTCTGGTTAGAAGCTGAAGGGGGACAATTATTTCATGGGGGAGAGAGTGGAAAATTAGTTCAAGAAAATGGGGTCCCGAGTACGATGCCCGGCGCACTCACGTGCTGGAAAAATAGGCACTCACCTCTTGCTTTATCAGCATAGTGTAGAAAACTATAGTACCTCGAGGGGAATGTAATCAGTGCTGGAACTTACCTGGAACATAGAATATAAAAACAACGTTATTACGGTTCAAAATATAAACGAAGATTGTTTCAGAATACATTTTACATGAGATGCAAGTTTTAAGAGGGACGTGTGCAGCTCACGCGTTAAAAGTAATGCTGTATTTTTCGAGGTCCCATGTCTCCCATGGGAATTTTTTAATTCAACTCTCTCTCTCTCTCTCTCTCTATCTCGCCGCAGCACTTTTTGTACTAATTCTAAGAAGGATAATCAGGTGGAAGGTAGTACTATTTGCGAAATATTGTATTCCCCAGAGGTGTGCTTCATACTTAAATCCCTATAAATCAAACGTAAAATCGCACGGAAAAAAACTGATCTGGTTTTGTATATCGAAATTATCAGACCAACTGTAATTAAATACGTGGAAATTATGGAAACGTGGATTTATCGAGAATGCAGCAGAAAGAGAATTCATTTGACGACATAAAAAATTCTTTGAATAAATGATACACTCTCAGCATACTAACTCGTTTCTTCGATCGCCGTAACTTGTCAGGGAATCATGATTCGTATCACTCAGAACTCGTTAAGCATTTACGAATTTACCCCCTCAACTGCGTTAGCATAATTTCCGTGAACATTGATCTACATTCCAATGAGCACTATCATATTCTTGGATCGACGATAAAATTTTGCGTCGAGTGTGATTTTCACCACGATTCACGGTGAAATGTTAAAAGGAGCGCAAGTGTTAAAGAAATAAAATATACAGATAGTACCAAATCAAGACAGCAGGTAATGCATGTTATGGACGATTTCTCATATTTAACTGCCAGACAGTAAACAAAGCAAGTATCCCGCAACGTGAAAAAGTCTTGAAAATTGTTTTTCATACATATACATCGAAAATGCCGATATCAGGTTGAGAAATTCGATACACGCCTACGACCCTGTGTCTCTTTTCCGCATCGCCTAGCTTCTTCGCAGTCCCGATCGTTATATTGGATTCTACGTCTGCCTCGTGTCGGAAGTTTGCGTAATTGGAATTTCAGGAGGATATTCATACCACAATAACAAGGTTGATGACACGGATCCGGGGCTAGCGACGCTCGTAAAATCTTGCTGGTGACAAGGTGATACGGTGCTGCTGGGTCCGACGGGGTTGGCAACGATATCAGTTCTCCGGAAGACGAAACAGGAATCAGCATACGCAAGGTGTGAGAAAAAGGAAGCTGCACGGAGGGAAAGCAGGAAAGCGATTTACCGGTGTAAGGATCTTATTTCAAAAGCTTGTATCAAAAAAAGAGGGACGCGGCAACGTGAAAATAGGCCCGGGTTAAATTGTTCGTGCGAATCAGTGGAAACGGGTAGAAATAGAATAAAGGTAGTGAAGATGGAAGAGGAGGAAAAGTGGCGGAACTACAGATTGAGTAATTTATTACTGTAAAAGGGAAAGAATGAAGGATGAATGGAAATTGATGAGAGTCTATTCTTTGACCAGCTGTGTCGCGAGCGAATAACACTTTCGAGAAAAAACTTGCCCAATAGGATCGTTTTGGCCAAAGCTTGTGCTTCAAGAGCCGAACCTTCAAACCTGCCAACTTTTACCTCACGAAGGTAACAATAATCACAGTTAGAATAATTAAAATGAATGTGATCGATGCACCAGTTTATAATCAATAGAGAAGCAGCATCGTCGCTACAAACTTACGTACGAGCAACACGCCCGAATTGTCCAATTTAATTTCGCAGCACTATACCCAGGCGAATTCGAAACTCAACCACGAAATGAATGAGCGAACAAAGTGTAATTATAGACGATGAAAAGCCGGGCACAAAGCCAGAGTGAGACAGAAAGAGTGGAATGGAAGTAGTACTAGAGTCAGATAACAGCGTTATTACTAATGCGCGGGTACGGGGGGTCGAGGGATGGATGGGGGGGGGGGGGGTTGCTCCATTAGTTCCACGGGTCTTTAATTACGGTATACAAAGTGCAGCTTTATTGACCTTTTGAAAATCAGCGAGCACTGGACGCAGTGGATACGACCGCACGCGACGCCGGTTCACTTCACTCCACCTCCAAAACCGGTTACACATCCCTTGGCTTGTCCCCGACGATGAAGAGTATTAATCAAAGTCGTGACCCTAGGCATGCAGATCAGAAGTTTGGAAGAACCATATTAGAGCCATGGAAAATCACCCGGCGAAATGTTTCAGACCATGCTCAGACTCCCCGGATTTAATTTAGAATCAATGCAGAAAAATGACGTGCACCGAAAAATGGTTCGATGTGAAATGGGGAAAACTAGAGTGTAAGTTCGAAACATCGGTGACCATGATGTCGTAATTACCTACGTGGTGACTCAGCGTATAAAGACATATATTTCCATTTCATGCCATTTTTGATATCACGAGCATTACATTTAGCACTAGGAAATTTCGAGATGAAGGAATGAAAATCATTAAAGGCACCTTTCTCAGCTTACACCAGCCTGGCCGGTTCGCTGCCGGCTGGTTTCAGTGATAAAAGTCGCCCGTAGGTGAAAACGTTCTCGAAGGGTCGTCGCGGCGTCAAGACACACGGAGGGTGTTCATTTGGCGCGTTTGTTCCTGGCATCTCGGTGCTCCGTACGTCAATGTTGTGACTTAATTACAGACCATTCAGAGGGTATATGTATGTACGTTGCGGGACCATGTACACCGGCCAATGGCAGTGACCATGCTCCGAGGACCACCTTGCGCAGACCCCGCCGGCACGCCGTGAATAATTCAAGACTGTCACCCCCATCTCGTGCGATCCCTGTCTATACAGAGTATCTGATAAGGACGAGACGCCGACACAATGTACAGCAATTTGAAGAGACATTCAAGGTGCCCCTAATGGTAAGTATCTCATTAGGAGAGAGTTATGACAAATTGATATGGCATTGAGGCTGTGTGGGACGTATCTCTGGAGGGGCAGGAGTGCCGGCGGCTCCACCTCGTTCCACGTTTCGCTGTTCACTTATACCGCGATATCGTTCTTGTTTATCACGTGTTCTCGGGGAGTCACTTATCAGAGATGCCAAGCGCACACACGCGCACACGTCTATATACGCGTATACATGCATACGTATGTGTACAATGTACACGCATCCAGCTTGTACTTGCCGAGCGAATTAATTATCGTTCAACGTTGAGAGTTCCCGGAGGTGAAATTGCAGGTGGCTTGCTTACTTACACTCATGAAATAATATTTATTCATCTTGATTCGAGTGAGTAAATACCCCGGGATGCTTTGAGTGGTGCCTTACGAAAACTGGAAGAAGCGAGAATATTAATGACTTGTGGCAGCGGGTGCCGCCACCCGCGTCCCTTCAAATCTCTGGAAACATAGAACCACAGGTATCGTGGTTCGCATACGTTGAAAATCTACGAAATCACAAGCTATTAAAGTTACCATCACGATCCGATTTTCACGAGAGTATCTTCTAGACGTTCACCAGCAGGCATCAGGTCGGATCCGGATAGTAATACCATCTCGGTGCGCTCGGGATACGATACATTGCATATATTTAGCATGGCTCGTTGAGCTTCGAGGATGTGTGCATAGCGTAAGGTTGAGAATAAATTCCGCCTTCGCCGTGTAATCGAAGCGTAATACGTACCTCGTGTTATATACGTTACCCGGTGCTATGCCGTAACACAGTTTTGAATACATTACTTGTAATTACACTAGGCCACGCTGGGACCGAACCATATTCAGGTTTCACCTACCTTAATTTTAATCTTTCGAATGGAGAAATGGCAGCAATCCTGCAGTAGTTACGAATTTGCGTGAATTACGAATGTTAGACGGAACAATAAGAATTGCGTTGAAAATTATGCGCGGATCTAACCAACCGGCAATAAAGGCGTGACCAGCCACACGGCGCGATAGCTAGGCACGATTTTAATTGATTCACTTCGCCTCATTCCCGATATTAGATATTCGAAGAACCATTGTGACAAATTACTCTGCGCAGTACAAATAAATTAAACCACATTGTCTGCTAATTTGTAACTCTATTTAAATTAACGAACCTCAGAATTTCGATGGCCACTGATAAATTCAGTCAACATGGTTAAAAATATCATCGAGTTACCGCTAAATTGCATTAATAAATATAACGCCTTGAAGTTGATATGTTATCTTATAAGCCATTGATCAATCAATCATGTGATTATGTGATATTTTGATTAAACCCGATTACTTCAGCGGGATAATTATCACCGCACTTCACCAATTGTTGCGATTTATTGTTATTTGTATATCAATTCGGGTTCAGACCAGTACCGAGTCTCAGAGTCTCAAGTTCCAGGATCAATTCACCTTATCTCTGATTTACCTTTTGCACTGCTTCCTCCAATTGAAAAATATGTGCTTGACGCACAATTTTCGCGGAGGGTGGCGTTGGAATCGGAAAGTTTGGTGAGCTGGTACACTTCCCCGACTAATTATGTTATGCTGTATGGAAAAGCTTACTGATTGCAAGATCGTCTGGCTCTTCAGAGTTTGCCAGTTTTCAAAGATATCTTAGGTTCCATTGAGGATAAGAACAAAGTGGCAGTGTGGAGACATATTTCTCAGTCGGAACAATCAGCTATCGAGAATGGAAAGTACAATTACTGTCTGGCTCTTACGCGTGCGGAAACTCCGACTCAACTATGTCGACACACCACTCCCTACGTCTACTGGTATAAAGCTAAATACCTACAATTAAGAGGATTGCAGCGCAGTTGAGGAATGTTATACGGAGACAGTAATTATTATTCTCTGGCTTAAATTCAAACTGAAATAATTCTGGTCTACTTATGAGCCAAACAAAGTATTTCTAATTACTCTCATAGCTCTGGCCTATACGATAATATACTTGGCGCAGTTTCCTTTTGTGGAGCAGCTCATCACTCAACTAATTCTTTTCATTCCGAAATCTGTTTGTAGAAGTACGCGCCCTTCATCCGTGTTCTTTTAAGCTGGGACAATAGCGTTTGGGTTTCAGCTTTTATGTAGGAAAAGGTGGGAAAAAGAGCGAAGTAAAAATAAAGGAAAAGAGGGGGAAACTCATACGACGACTTGGATTTTTCTTTGTCGCTCTTCCGTTTGAACAAAGTATCAACGGTCTCAAAAAACAATGAAAACAATAATAATGGCCCGCATAAAAGAATCACCTACGTATTCCAAGTAAACAGTAGGAAGTCGAAATAGTGGACGAAATTTCCAGGTTTCCAATTTTGATGTCACATGGAGCTACGTCCCTCGATTCTTAATTAATCAATTTGTAATTCCGCCGCATTAAATAATTCATTACTCCATTACGAAGGGATGCGTTTCGTTACATTAACGACCCATTAACCAATCCTTGGAACAGACGAGGACAATTCGGACCAATAATATGAATGAAAATATATATATATATCCGTTAGGATCGGCATAATTTGCCTACTCGTATAATTTATGCGTTGTACTAATTTGCGCAGGCTGCATATATTTGGGATTAACGTACGATCATACCCAAACCATGGGAAAAAATTACATCCGCGATTTATTATTACAATTTATTGCTTGTATTAATTTGGTATCGTACCTGTATTGTAGAATCGCTACATATTATCATAGAGAGAGAATACATTGAGTTATCAGTTTAAAAATTGAAAGATAATTTGTGAAATCTTACCCCATTGGCAGACAACTAGTATGATCTGTTACGGTGATAAGTTTTTGTCGAATTTTGATTCTATACGAATTATTGAAAATGATACACGAGACTTTGGGGAAGAGTACAAATATACCTGAACTCAATCTGACGAGGATAAGATTTGGAATTTGCTTCCGGGAGGGAGTAAGATTTCAAACGATGGTTTGAAGCAAGATTGTCGAGAACATTTGTACACTTTAGGTGGAAGCGAAGATACAAAAATACAATGCTGTTTGAACTCGTACACGGTAGATATATAACCCTATTATACATTATGTGTATATCCCAGTACGCTGCAGTGTAGCAACGATAATGCAACCACAGCAAGAAGCGCGTCTCCTTTGAAGCGGGGAAGGCTTTGGAGCCCTACATCGGTGCACAGTTGGCGTTTTCTGCTTGCACGGTTTCGCAGAGGCAACTCCTTAGATATTCCCACACACGTCTGCCTCGGCAGTCGCAACATCCAAGAGTCCAGAATCCCGTGGAACTTCAAAGACGAAGCAAAACACCGGCATCGTCGTGTAAAGATGCTATTTTATTGCTCAAAATTGCAAAGGCTTCAGGCAACAACCCATACAATAATACGCACGACAACTGTGCAAACGTTTGCAAAGGCAGAGCTAGCTCTGAGGTATCCCAGGCGAACCGTATAAAAAGAGGCTTCGACAGAGGTGGAAAAGGCTCGCGAAAATCGTCGGCATCCTTCTCCCGACGTCTGGCTGCATTTGAAAGACGTCAAGGCGGTATTCGAGTAACTTTGCCAAATTGGAGAAAGTGCAAATTCAATCATGTCGAAAGTCTGTTTTGAAACCTGTTATTTTTTTCAGACCAACAATAGAATTGATCATAGAAGATCCGTGGATTGAAGATTTCTAAAAATCATATCACAACTTTTCAATAAGCTGTAGCGATTGATAGGTGATATACGAAGAAATGAAAAAATGAGTATTCTGGAGAATGGCCTAGTCTGTCTGAAGATATCAAGTTGATATCTTGAATTGGTAATTAAGATCAAGGCCCTTGACGTAATTGGTCGACCTTGATGACAATTGTCATCGATTTCGAAATAAAATTATTACGATTTCTAGTCATCACAGTCACGGCTCGTCAACGTACTTTAAACCACACATACTCGTCACTTTAAATTAATCTACGAGATCATATATTTTCCTGCCTTCTTTATTTCGCAGACCTTCGTGGTTGCATGGATACTGAAAAAAACTAATTCTTCCCATCGAAAATCGTCTGTACAATCGGTCGATCAACAAGGACTAGAGAAAAGGTAAATCACGTTAAAGGATTCTTCGCCCCGATTTCCCGTAGCGGATGATCAAGCAGGAGCAATTTGAGGTTCGATCCCTGTGGCATGACGTTAACGTTGTTTTCATACGGTCTGCTGGGCAGACGAATGACACGTAGGGTGTAGGGGGAGGGCGGGGAGAGCAGGGGCGGGTAACACCCGGTTAATGACAGCCCGGGGGCAGTCGGCGACTCACGTATCCTATCGCCCTCGCGTGTGCAGCAAAGCCTTTGCTTCCCAGAGGAACCTGGGACCTGTTCCAGGTTTGATTAACTGAGCCTATCCCATTCGGTCAGCACAGGGCGAGATCAGGGGCTGGAACGATGGCGAAAAGAAACAAAGCGAGACTCGCTCTAAAAAGCACGTCATATATTCCGGACATTTTTTTTCGATCCCGAATTCAGGCTGCGCTCAGAGCCTAAGGCTCAAGGCGAAATGTAAAACTCCGCATCGTCCATGCTCGCCGAGTTCTCCGGGCGAGCCAGGCTCGAGGTAGGATTTAAAAAGCAATTTAGGCCGCATAAACTTTCCCCACGGCTCCCCGTCTCGCCAGACTTTTTCGGGGGATGTTCGATTGAATACGGACCACCCCGCGCTGCTCGGCTACTGGATTAAAAACTAAAAGTTGCCTGGTGCATTAGCGGGGTAAATATTTGAAAGAGTGTATTCCTCATCCGCGTTTTACGCAGCGAGAATTTTCGTCTTTATCCATTCCCCCTTAATTTTGCTTCCCTCCCCCCTTCCCCCTCCTCGACCCATTTTTTTTTTTTTTTTTTTTTTTTGTCGCGAGAGCCGCCCTTGGTTCAGACGAGCTCTTAAGCCGTTGCAACATACTTTTTTTCAAAGAATATAACTGTCAATTTTCTACCCTGAAATACAATTTGAGCGCAAACTTACTTTCGCTCGGGAGAAAAGCCAGTTCTGAAACATATGGGGAGGTGTTCGATGGCACGGTACCAAAACCTGCGCGAAGGAGACGGAAATTAAAGACGGAGCAAGCAAGATGAAAGTGAAACGATTTAGGTGAGGAGAACAACCTGTCTTATAGTCGGTAAAAAAGCCATTACGATCGATTTAAGACGAAACCACGTTGGGAAAAAAATTTCATCTGACGTAAATTATTTTAAAATTGATCGGTGAGACACAGCGTAGTTACAACTTCGTTGTGTCTTCACGCTCGCGTGCAAAGACAAAAACACACGCGCACGCGCTTTCCAACAACCAACGGGGAAATAAAATTAGCGGCAGAGACAATGCAAATATAGGTACGATGAGACTCAACGGCTTTATAATGCGTGTGGAAGGCTGGGATGAAAAGGGTGGCGGCGAGAGGAAGAGAGAAAAAGATAGACTGAGAGGGAGGGAAATGGAGGAGAAAGACGGTGACATTAGCATAGAGAGATAACGCGTTGGCGACTGCGTGGTTGATGCCTTTTCTCGAAATAACAATGATAATGATCGTTACGGTGAAAAGAGCGAGGTTCTCAAGCTTTGCGCTTGAACCTATGCAGTGCAATCTCTTTATAGCCGTGAACGCTGGAGGTTAAAACGCAAGGCGGTACGGCAACGTCAGAGCAAGTATAAAGTTTTAATTTTTTCTTTTTGACTTTACTCTCTTTGCCCATTCTCTTTGTAAATTAACAAAGTCAGATGTTTTCGTAGACTCGCGCGGACCGCTCTTGAAACTTTAATCACGCAAAATGCCACGTACAGCAAACGGTGAGCTTTGAATACAGGGTCGTTCAAAAACTGTAAACCATTCGCATAAAGGACCGAAGAGATTCTCAAAGAAAATAATGGTCGACATGTCGTGCTCGCGATACGGTTGTCCACATCCTTTTTGGGTAAATATGGAGGGTGGAACATGACTTTCGGAGAAAAGCATTCACCGCGAGTATCAGCGGTATGTGTTTCTTGGAAAGGTAAGGTATATAAAAGGAGAATTGGAGGATTTTGAAATGATAAAACTGAGCCGGATACGTCCGACTTGTCCGTACATCCCTGCCGAGCTTTGGACGGCTGGTTGCTTTCGAGAAGTTGTCTTACAGTTCGGTTGAGTTGGACCGAGCCTCGTTTTCCCCCCTCCCCTGCAACGAGAACCCGCGCGCGGTAAGGTAAAGGGAAAAGGCAAGGAAAAAATACGTCTCCGGGGGAGATTGGCTCGTTACGAATTCTTCCTCGCGCGCGTGCGGTCGCTTGCTCTGATATCGGACACTTTGCACGCAAAAGTCCGATATCAATTCCGGACCCGGGTACAGACCGATATTATTTTATGGTTCGTAAAATAGTATATTCTCTCTGGGTGGGGCGAGGGGAAAGATGCGAAAAACCGGTCATCCATTCTCCCCGTTGCTCCAGGACCTGACCGGAAAATCTCAACGGGCGCCTCAAGTTCATACGCCTCGTCTATGCGCCCCGTTCAAAAAGCGAAACATACGTCGCTGCGAACCAGGTGAAGGATGAGAGAAAAAAATTTCACCCGCCCCAAAAAGCTAGGGGTTGATCGCCTCGTGTCTGGGCATAAAAATCCGTCACCTGTTTCAACAATATGAAAATATGGTACGTTACGTCTTGTGAGTTGAACGGACACGTGGAATTTGAAAGGTATGTGAAAAATGCAAGAGTAATGCAAGAGTAATGAGAGGACGTATTTGAGTGTAGAATGGGTGTGTTTGAGTCGCTGTTTTTTAACACAGTCAGTCCCATTGCCAGGGGCCATTTCTTAGTGGTATGGGGTTGAATTCACCGAGTCTACTCTCGATCCGGTCGAGACTGCCGCTGTATCTCTCGCAGGAAGCCACCGCTTCTTTACGAGTATTGCGGTAACGGGTCTCCACCTCGATCCTCTCCAGCGCTGCCGAGAAAGGGGGCGATACTTTTTTTTTTTAATCCAAGAATTGTATTTATGCGTGTACAATAGCACTTTCCTGTCCCATTATTTTACCCCCGCGCTGCGGTCCCGCTTCACGCCATCCACCTTCCCTTTCTCCTTCTCTTTTCGCGTGCTTCTTTGTGTATGTATTGTGCGTGTGAGTGTGTGTTTTACTCTGGCGTAAGCTTTATACAGTTTGTCCGAAAACGTCGATTCCAGGGACGCTCTGAAAAATGAAAACTTCCGCACCAGCTGCGTTTCATAATTAATTTGAAAATTAAGGTTCCAGCAGCTGCAGGGGTGTGTAAGCTCGAGAATCCCGCCGACGGCACCCCCGCCCCATTGTCTGAGATTTCTTTTCCCGCTGCTGCGTTTCTCGCGCCTCGACTATAGCGCGGTCCTCCTCCATCGCGGCTCGGGATTATCAACTTACAATAGAAAAATACCCGAGGTACAACATCGCTGATTTTCTTCATTCTATGAAATGTTGTAGTGAATGAGAAAACATTGGTCACGTATTTTTCTCACGTGCCAATTTGGCCGTTCAAAGGATCAAAACCATCGCTAAGGTTTAACGCCGCAAATGGATTTTTTAGAGTTTCTTGACAATGACATACAAATGTTTTTGTTACAACCAATTGGGCATTAATTAGTATCAAAGACGATAATCACAGTGTTTTTAAACTAAGGGTTTGATTTCCTTTCTTTGAGGGGGCGTAACGTTTGAGGGTAGTTTTTACATCCTTGACCATCCATTTAGCAATTTGTATTAGAACGTATCACAAAATAAACAAAACTGACAAAGTAAACGTAGAGTACTTTTTTTTAGAAGGTGCAAGCTTTTCTGTTTTTATGAAAGTTCTTCATACCGCGAAGAAATGATTGGAAGACTTATTGATTGCCAGAATATCAGGTCTAAACGGGTTCTGCATCCTCGGCTCGCCGATTCGTGTTTCGTGGCTTTTGGCCTTGCCGAATTATTACCCAATCCGATCAGACTATTTCAGTTCAATCCGGCTAATTGGGATCTGAGAGCTCGGCGCTATATTTGACCGGCACCCTCGACCCTCTGGTCTCTAGTGGCTGACTGACAATGAGATATAACTCTTTGGGGCTCGTGGGTAATAACTTTCGCTACGATTTCGTGGCTCGAGCCAATCAATGAAATCACGTTACCGTGTTTCACCTTCCGATTCGCTGCCCTTCATTCTTTCCATGCATTTTCGATCGAGCTCCCAGCTGCTCCAATCTCGCATGCATTGCTTTTCCGTGCACGCTGCGGATTCACCTGCAGCAATTTCTTTGCTATGAAAAATTGTGCACAGTATCCGAAACGTTGACTTGCAAAAATTTTACGGCATATAGGTACGTCTAAGGTTTTATTTTTCGTAATCTGAAATCTTTGATCAAATTTTGCACATCCAGATTCTCACAATATTCAGTATTGAATATTTTCTTGTATAAATGTACCGAACAGTAAATGTAAAGAGGAGTTTAAAATTGATATAGATGAACAAAAGATCAAATTTGTTCATTCGTACCTGAAGATTAATATTTTTCTTCCAAAACAGTAAAACGTCAAAGCAGCTATAGAGAAATGTTTTTATCATTGGAAAAATGAAGCATCTAAATATCGCCAGTATTTGGATCAGAATTAAATTGGCATCGTAAACAGTTTTCGCCTATTCGCGTCAGATTTACGAATAAAACACCCGAGATCTATGAAAGAATATTTGAATTGGCTGTCAATAATCGATTTCTAGATAACACAGAGTCGACGTCATTAGAGGTACACCTATGCCGTTGAGTCGGCGCGCGGTGCCGAAGTGATGCATATAAAGATAATGTAGAACGAGATTGGCAAGCTTATCTTATTCGTTCCGGAAAATTTCGTCACCATGGAAGAACTGGCGATGGCACCAGGACCTCTCATTCCCAGCAGTCCAATTTCAAGGGAGCTTTAAACCACCCCGTTTATAACGCCCATGGCGCGGCGGGCGTCCGAGGGTGGCCAACTCCTCCGGCAGAAATGTGCAAGTCAAACAGCTTCGCTCAGCAGTTTATCCAACGAACACTCGCCGACGCGATGCATGCACCGCACCCACAAGCGCCCACGTTTATGAGCTCCGCGACGTCGGACACCCTCGCCCCCCGCCCCTCGTACCTAGCGCTCAACATATTTGTAGCTTTTCTGAACGTAAGCCGGAGCTTCTCCGTGTAAAAACACCTCCACCCTTGCCTATGTAGGTATGTACGAGGTGTGTGTACGCGGTTCCGTGCCGCATACGTTGCACATGCAAAATACATTTTTGAACTCACACACCCCTCCGCTCTTCTCGCCTTCGTCTGCTCTTTTCGCGAGGTGGGTACATCCACCGGGGGTTGCTGGTACAGGGAGATCAGGCCCTAGGCTTCTCGTCGAGAGAGAACCGAGCATCGCCGCGTACCTCGCTCAGGGAAAAATCCATTATTAAGCATCGCGCGAGGGAGTTTACGATGCGGTGTAAAATACACGAGATTCACAATCATAAAAGAAATGTTACCGTTTTTTTTTCTTTTTTTTTTTTTGCACGCTATCGCTCTTCTTCCCCCACCTTATGTATCACCGTTCGTAAAACGCCCAATGCAATACGAAACTTGTATCCTTAAATACATTAAGGATAAGTTCTGCTTCGTTTCGTTGCGACACTTGACGCCGCCCCCAACACGTCGGGAACTCCTAATCGTTTTAATTTACCAATTGCGACTATTCAAGTTCATTGAGGTGTTGACCTAACAATTTCAGCTGAATATATTTTAAATTGCAGCGTCTCTGATTACAAGTATCTTGCGTGTGTCTAGTTTAAAAGATTCGCTCATTCGATTTGTTTCGTCCATGAACAAGTGTTCAAAATCGGGGTCAAAACTGTGTACTGGAAGAATGTTTCTAATTCAATCATATCTTTACGCTGATACACTTTTTGCAAGATTTAATTCGAAGGAATTATAACTATAGTGAAATCTCTGGCTACTCGTACAAACTCTGAAGACTTATTCTGTATTTTTTAATACAGTCCGCGGATGGAAAGTTGAACAAATTTATTTACATTTGGAAATATATCTATGTATTATACGTATCCGACTTTATTGAATTTAGGTTCAAGTTGGTAGACGACCAATAATTACGATTATCCGAAGACTTATCGTGGCAATAGAAATGACGAATGTTCGTATATTTTATTAATCTTGAAAGTAGTTTGGAACAGAAGAACAGTAAAGTATCTTCACAATTTTCCGATTCTGTTTATATAGTTATTTGACTCACAAATCGCGTGGGATGTAAATCTCTCGGAGGCGACGTTGTTCGGACACTTTACACGCTTCCACATTTCACATAGAAAACATCGCAATAACCTTTTCTTTCACATTCGAGGATAGCATTGCACTATTGAAGATATGAGAAATACATTATATCACACGCATGTAAAATCGCACGACACGCGAATCTAGTTGACAAAAGAATCTTCACCTTTCATCGCGTAATAGTCATTCATAGTTTAGTTGGACCGGAAAGCATTGTGAATCGGTGGCCTGTAATTGCTCCGAGAGTAATCGTATGCACCGAAATTCAGGTGTATTGTCATCCTTCTACAATGAGATTTCGAGATATTGAACGGGCCCAAATTACTCACCCGTACGAATTATTATATCTAATTGCGACTCGGTCTTCCCTATTCGCAATCATAATGAAACAGAATCGCGTACATCAGTTACCAGGGTTTCGTAGGCTGAACGCATTAATGTACCTACGTAAGCTTGGTAAATTCCGTGACCCTTTGTTTCGGAGTTGGGTTTGAGATCTTTGAAGACACCTTTACCTGGCGCGGATTATTTTCACATGTAGCTATACTTAGGGCGGAGACGAGGCAACGCTTGCGTCTGAAGCCTCGAGCAATTCGCACAAGATGAACGTTGAGTAGAAAATGAGAGGTAGGCAAAGGAGATGAAGGAACGGGGATTGGTGAGGATGGGGTGCAGAAGTACGGAGTGGCGAACGTGCGGATATATAGATATTGTACGTATATAGCATCGATCGTTCAGTTTTTGCGGATTTAATAACTTTGAGTTTAATTAACTGCTGAAAGTCGTGATCGATTCCCTGCGAGCCCAGGGTAGAAACTCACCTCACGACTGCTCGCGAATCAGCTTTCTCTCCCCGCATTTTCCATCGCTTCTCTTTCCCGAGGTTTTATCCATGCCAGGTATAACGTCTAATCCTTGGAGGTTCGATGAGTGGGAGAATCGTAGGAAACTTCTTGCAGAAATCCGTTCGATCGGAAAAATCTGATATTCATTGAAACTTCGTTTTATCCGAGGTTCGACTGATAAGAATAAAACTCAGTAGCGTTCGAAGAAAAGTTATAGGAAAAAACTTCCACCACTTTCTCGGACTCTGATAGAATACGTACCTATAACTGCCACTCAATTTTCACCAACATTTATACTCCGCGTACAACAAACATCCTTCGACAACAAAATATCAGTTGCAACAAGTCCGGATAGATGGAGTATCAGGTTTGGGATGATCCGGTTTCATATTCGTCTCGAACAGTTTCGATTAAGTGTAAACAAATCTGCAGGGGGTGCTGCAGCCGACAATTTATCATACTTTGCGGAGCTTTACAGTTAGCGAGAAGCGGGGGCGAGACTGTAAAACAGGAGGTCGGGGCTTCTACGCGGAGTTAAGTTTCTCCTGAAGGAGACATTTTAATTACCGGTCGCCCATTCGCTCGCAGTATGTATTCGGCGATACACCTGCTCCCGCCTCCTACGGCGTCAGGACGCCCGGCGTCTCCGACCGCGTCTCCTCGGCGTCTTTCCACCGTCTCCAGCTTCGCCCTCGAGCGACCTCGCACCATTTGTCTCCCGAGTTTATATAAAGGTGGTCCGCGCCACCTCTAGGCATTCCCATTCCCGCCTCCTCCTCTTCGCTCCTCTCCGTCTCTTCGCACAGTCATCGCCTCATTCACCGATCTGTTCGTCCGGCCCAGCTTTTCCGCATCCGAAGTTTGACCACGTTTTTCGACGCAAGAAAAGTAAACGCGAGGCGCCACTTCAGACGACATTCGAAACGAATGAGAGTTCGAGTATTAGTAGAAACGAGAAACGTTCGAGCGCCTCAATACTCGGCAACGGATGCGCTACTAAAGGGTGAGGATCGGGCGATGCGTCTTTTCGTGATGTTAATATTGGCATGGTGCTGCACCCCGCGAAGGGATATCAGCTCGGCACGGCGTTCTTTTCGAGACCCGCAGCCGGTTGTCCGTGTAATCAAGACTAACAGTCTCGGCTGATCCTCCACCCCTTCCTATATCTCAATTTATATCTCAATAACGTCACTTAGCTCTGACGTCCCAGTGTCTTTTTCGGGCCGCGAGTTTATCTATGCAGAGCTTCGCCCTCGCCCTCGCGCCTCTTGGAAGTTAAATAAGAGGGTTTCCGGGCTCGCTTTTGCAGTACGATGGTAGAATTAGAAAGTGAACAGCGAGGCACTTCTCTCTCTAACCTAAAACGCGCGCGTTACACGGTAGCTGTCCAAATTTCCGATCATGACATCAGGTTCTGTTCAATTCTTTTAATATTCGGAAGATAAGATATAATCGACTTATACGGGTAACTATGATAATTTTTCCGTATTTGATCCTGCACATTCACGAAATGTTTTCAAGCACCTCTGAGGCATCAGGAATTTAAACTTTCACTCAACTCAACCTTTGTAAGTTTCGCGGCATCAATTGTCGGATTTTTTTTTCAGAAAAATTGCAACCGGTCCTCATGTACATGCCGACTTGAGTAATATTAGCTGGCCCACGTAATCTCTGATCTAATTTTGTCAATTTTCTTTAACTTGGCAACAGATGGACAAGCGCCGCCTGGCTTTGCGGGCCAATCTCGTTTCCAGGGGAGCGCACCACCCGCCTCTCTCTGGCGGCTCGTCAATCTCCCGTCAGCCTTTCACGCTCGCTGTACGAAAATTATACGAAAATTCCTCGCCCACCCGTTGGACAAGAAGAATTCACAAATTTTCTCAGATATGCAGTTAAATATTTTCAACTTGAGGAAATTCAATATGAATTTATACACGAATCCTTGTACCTTACACCGCTGCTGAGAAACTGTCCCGCGTAATCTGCTTGACAACATGTTGCAGGTCGCGATGTGTTTTTTTAACTACTTACAAGTATACGTTTTAATCAACAGTGAATAAGAATATAAGTTTACAGAAGCGGACACGTTTGTTGATCACTTGAAGCTATCAGAAAAATTCTCTTCCACAATCACAGAACGATTTGTAAACTTTTTAGAGACGAAGCGAAAAGGAACTTTTTAAACGAATGTCATTCTCATGCTTCCTTTCAACTCAGAATAAGGTCAATCAGCAAGAAATAACCGATGTAATAAAACATCATCCGTGAGCAATATTGTCTAACAAACGATCCTGAGAGATATCGGATACTGATCGTTTTTCAAACGGTTCACTGCCCTCACTGACTGGGATCCCCTCAACACCACAGGTAGTTCCGGAGCTTTTGCTGACTCACGCAAACGTCAATCAATCATCGTTGAAATAATGAAAGTATCGAGAGCACGTGGGACATGCGGCGGTCGGCCAAGAGCCTCGATGACTACAGGCCGACGAAGAGAAAACTGCGCTGAGGATAAGTGGAAAAAGCAAGAAAGAATTAAATAAGGCAGGGAAGGACGGCCATGGCGCAAGAGTCGAGCAACGGTGTAAACAGAAACATCTGTTTGGGATTCTATATGTCTGCGGCGAGTTACAGCGACCAAAGGGATTAGGTGAAGAGTAATCCCGGTTTGCGGAGTTTCTATAAAGCCCTAGAATAGGTTAATCTTGCGGGGCAAGTTTATCCTCTGCTTGGCCTAATCCAACCAACTTAATACTGGCCGAGGTAGGACAGGGCGGACGCAGGCCGGGCACAACCGTCGTCTTCGTGGCATTCCGGTGAGCACAAACCTCGTCTCGTCGCCCCGTGCGTCAATAAGTATTTATTTATACTTGTAGTGAGGAAAAATTTCGGTGCGCAATTTCATGAAATAACAAGTGGTCGGAAAAGTATGTTATACGTTATATTTATAATGACTTATTTGTAATGTGATTTCATCACGTGGGGGATAGAGTAATTTTATGAATTCGGTTTTCTTGATTTCTATTTCTTACTGTTTCTTGATTTGATTCTTGGCAATTTCTTATTATTATTTCTCGGACGAATGTTTGTTTCTCAAAGTAAAGATTTCTTTACGACGAAAGGAGTGACGTTCGATTTAGAGCTTTATAGATTACATTATATTTACCGACCGAAGCGACAGATTATGCAATTAATTTAACGTTTTAAAATTTCTCTAAATAGACAATTTAGTGATGTTTGAATGCTTTCTTTTTACTGCTTAGAAAATAGAGGTTAGATAAAAAGGAGTTTGAAACAAGTACAGAAGTATTTGGATTCTAAATTCGTAAAATGAAGTTTATCAAATCCACCAATTATCTCTGTGTAATTCTTAAAAAACCGGTTAAACTAGAAAAAAAACATTTTTAATAATTATTTCGTTGAAATAATAATCCATCCTAAGAAGATCTGGCAAGACTTTCGTGAATCTCAATCTTTTGAAACCGTTCCTCATCACGATTTGTTGGGACAAATGCTTTTGTTCAAATTTAAATTTCGCGAATAGAAATAAACCAATGATGAAACTGTCAAAATCATTGAGCCTAACACCTACAAGATTTGGTGTCAAATGAATATTCCTACCATTACAGTAAGACTTTTAGAAGGCTATAGATCATATCAATATAGGCAAGATTTGCGATGTTGGGTAACGAGAGTTTCAGAACTTTCCTCGAAAAAGCAGAAGAACACAAGGATCTGATTTTTACGTTTCTGGCTGTTATGTACAGACAAGGCTTACGTGGATAATCACAAAACCCGTTTATTACCGGGATTTCGGTCATTACACAAATCTGTTATGGTGAACTGAACAGAGGGGAGCTCGTGATACCTGTGTGATCCTGACAATTTTACCGGAAGCTAATCTCGAGGCGGAAATTACTGGCAGCACTACCGCAGTATATAGAATAATTTCACGACACCGGTATAAGATCCGTATATCTATACGCGACAGAAAGCAGCACCGCAGGCCTTGGAGTTCAGATCAAGGAGAATATAGCGTCTCAAGCAAGTACCTGGATCAAAAATCTGTGCTTGAGATCGATATTCGAGAGGCGTAAATCCCGCGGCATTTGCATCGGTCAAGATCATGCTATGAAACAACTGAAGTCCCGTGGGATTTACAGGGATGTTGACGTAGGCGACAAATACGCGGGGACAAAACTACAACCCTGCGTGGGGTCGCAGTTTGCTGTCTTGCCTCGAGAAATAACAAGCCGCACTGTTCTGTCGCCAGATACTTGATCCAGGGGCGGTTTTTGACTCCCTCAGAGCGGAAGAAGAGAGAAAGAGACTGAGATATACGCTAAGATAAAGATCGAATAAGTAGGAGTTAAAAACTTTCAATTACCAAGTTACGCGTAGCTTTATTAATATCCACTGTATAAGCATGCCGAGAGCTTCACGCATGGGCGATATCAACGGTCTGATTCGTTCCGCTCGTCCCAGGGGTATTCACAAATTTTACTCACAAAATAAACACAAGCTGCACGATGGAATATCGAGTGATATGGTGATGTCTGCTCAGCGTATGATGATACGTCCAGATGACCCGCTATATTCGTACCCTTCGATAATAATTTTCTACACAATTTTTGCTCCAGCGTTTACGCTATACACAATCGTTGATATGCGAATGAAAAATTGTCATCGTTTTATTAAGCGAATGGTTAATATTGCTAGGCACCAAACTAGAGCTGTGCTTACAGTCAAGAGAGTGAGATTCGATCCCGAAACGGCACCGCATAAGCGCAACTGCGCACATAGACCAGGATTCGAATTTGATTTGCAAATTCGGTTAGACGCAATGTGAACGCAAGACGCAAAGGCGAAACGGGAGCCACCCTCGTCTGGTCGAGTGTAGCCATCCTGAACGACGCTGTCGAGGAGGACATTCGGGAGGTCCCGTGGGACTAAGGCCGAGAAAAGGCACGCGACATGAATTTTAATTTGTCTCACAGCTCCAGGCCGTGAAGTTCCTGCAGATGCATTTGGGATACCGTAACGAGTAGCTAAAGTTTTTTGACGAAAAGAATTAAAAGTTTCCAGGGCCGCGCAACTCGTCGTCGCAGACCTCTGATGTCCGCATAAAGTAATTATAGTGACGTCTGGCAGGAAACTTGGAAAAAGACGCCGGAAAAGTTGACTTATTTGTCACGAGCGTCTTTGTGAGTCATACTCGTAACCGTAACACGCGACGACGAATTTTGCGCTCTGCAGAATGGCTACGATAATGGCACACTTAAATCTATCGATAATTCGCTCTGTCAAATCGGTGATGGAACGATCTTTCGTGCATCTGGAATGGCAATGATCATTTAAGATTTCAGACTAAAATTACATCGTACATTTCACGGGTGTGATGCCGAATATTCTTCGAGTATTATTCAAGACGATTGTGAAAAGGAACAAACCGTTGCAACCTCAAAGACTCGCGACGCGGTATCAGATCAATCTACAAGCGCCTGAGACGACCAGGTGGCGGACCGGAGATTTGCAAGCCAGATTGAAATTTTGAATTTTAAATTAACCCCGGACACGATGGCAAAAAGGTGCCAGCCTCCAGGCGGAAGAAACAGGCGAAAAACCTGTGTACGCGGGTCAGACAGCTGGAACCACTAACCGTGGGATAATTGCAAATCTAATCCGCGAAGTTGGGACGCGACGTATAATATCTCATGAGCCGCGATTGGCCCTCATGATTCAGGAAAACTCTGAAACGCGTGATTATTTCTTGTCAAGTAATTGGCAGAGCAGCTGATTCGGTGCTTTGAAGTTAAGGATAAGTAAGAGTAATTATGTAGTTAGATTTAAGAATCAGAGGCAAAGAGTAATGAAATTTCTCATCGGCATCATCTTCTCATAGCTGATTTTCAGCTCTTGTTAAAGATGGCCGTTCGCTTCCCGGCGGTTACCTTTCCCTCTGATCCTAATGTTAACAACCTTTTCCATCCGTGGGCTACAATCCTCCCGGTATCGCTACCACTGTGTTACCCGTCTCTCCTCGCAAGAGGAACGGCAACTCATTACTTCTCTTTGTTCTTTGAATTGGATAGTTTTCCATTAGCAATCATAACAGTGCCCTTTGGCCTTGCACAACCGATGGAGACGGCGAATGGCAGAGGACGGTCGTCTTCCTTATTCAACATCTCGTCATTCGACGCTGCGGAAATCCCCGAGTATTCAGTTCACGTAGCGCGCGCTAATTTCCATTTTTATTACAAATTGGACCAGGATTTGGTCCGCGGGAAACAGCTCGCATGGGACAAAAATACATTTTCAGGGAATTCTTTATTACTTACGTATAGTTCGTTACCGGGATCACATACTTTATACGCCTGCTCGGATCCATTTGAAAACACTTACCTGAGACAGAGAGAGAAAGAAGAAACTATTTTAGGGATTGCAGTAAATTCCCTATTCCGGGTATATTGCCACGTTCAATTCAACGACTGCGCTGGTGTCACGAAATGAGAAATTCGAAACGTGTTCCAATCATACAACCGGATATCTCGTTTCAATTCCCTTTGTAACCAAACCAGATCCATCGCGCCGGCGCTTGTGTAATTCTTTTGTTAACTTTGATGAAGTTTTACTGCGAACTTTGCCTATGGCATTGAAGTACTGGAAGTTGCATGTTATACGGTTTGTTACTCATCGTTCAATCGATATCGAATCGATACGAGAATACACAGTAAAGTAATACGTTTAGTAAATCATGTATAAAATAACTTGTGTCGTAAACGATTACATCAAAGTTCCATATAATCACTGTAACCTGACGACGTCAGTAACTCACTTGTGACTTTCTAAAGATTTCACGGCTCCGCACAGCGTGAAGAGGACCGACATATGCGGATTTCAATATTGCGATACCGATTCAGCCTATATATAGTGGTAAACGATGCGGAGGAGATTCATAGAGGAGCGGTTCGGAATTTATTCACAACAGTATAGGGTACCCGTGGTTCCTGCCCAGCCACTTCGCTCTGCTCGTGAACCTCAATTACCGATACCATGAAAAATATTCACCGAAGGAAAGTCTGGTCGTGAAGATGCGTGAAATATCAGTTTGTGCAGATTCTAAATCTTGAACAGTCTCAGTACTGAGTCTAGTACAGACGGTTCTGCAATTCCTACATTGGAAAAACAAAAGCACAAGCTTTTTAAACCTCGTCCTGGAAATACGTCAAAGTCTACGTTACTTTGATAAGACATATCTGAGTAACAATACAGTAAAGTTTTTGGCACATTCAGCTTTTCACTTAGAAAGGTGATCGAACTGGAAAACAAATAATCAATGAACATTTGAACATTCTGGGTCCACTTCATAGCCGGTAGCACTTCTACGTAAGAAAAGAATCAATTGGACAGGTAAGGAAACATTTTAATGTCGGTGACTGAAACACGTTCGAGAAATCCAGACATCCCAGTAAACCAGTCACTCCATGACACATCCGTAAGCTAAATAGTGAAAAAAGCTGAACTCAACGTAAAGACGACAGATAAGGACTTTGATTTTGGGCCAGATCGATGCTCAATACCTCATAATTTACATTCAATACCGCCAGAGAAGCCATCGGCCGTTTGGTCTATAGAATTCAATGTATCAGCTACATTTTGGGCATGTGAACTTTGTACTTGTCCACTTTGTTTTATAAAGGTGAACCGTTCAGGTATACAGCTTGCTATCGTTCAGTATAATACATGAGAGACCAGCAGGATGTTGGAATTGACGGGCCAATAGATGCCTGATTGCCTACCTTTACCTGATCACTGCGCATCTATTTGCCTGAAATGACTAACGCCACTAGGCTATATTGGTTTCCAAAATACTTCGAGTTGACTTTTGAATGGGCATGAAATTCCTGAGGGTGTGGAATCTTTTGGACGGAAAATAGATCGAGGAATCACCAGTTACGCATTGCATCTTACAGTGAAATAAAATCCTCGCAAACGCGTTGAGTCATTAATTATTTTTTGCTGTATAAACTTTAGAGCTGAGCTGCAGCCCGTGTCTCAAGTTCAAGTAATTCCATCCATTGTGTTCTATACCTCCGGATGCCATCTCGTGTTTCATCGACGCCTTCACCAACGCCGCGAGCATCGCGGGCGACTCAGGTTTTGCAGGGAAGATTTAGCCCCTCTAACCAGGTATAAATTTGTGTTCGTCTCACCTACTATTTTATTCGTACTCTCCACACTCTCAACGCGGCAAAAATCCTAGGATCAACGTATCCCTTCTGCTTCTAGGTCGATCGTTCGAAAATGTCGCAGTACAAACTTGAACCGATGGTGATCTCAAACGAGAAAACAGCAAGAACTTTTATGAAAATTGTCCACTACGTCTGAGATAATTTTCGATTTGATTAAACTTCGGGGAAATGAAGTACGAATAGACAGATAATTTCAAATCTCACCTCACACAACAACGAAAAATATTCACGGACAAAACATGCTTATTTGAATATCAAAAGAAGAAAGCAGCCATAGAGCTAGTATAAATTGAGTCGGATATTCTGAGCGAGTTTACTTGTACCTCTAGTGAAAGTATAAGTACATTAGTTTTAGCTTAACGGCAATATTAGACGGAGACCAGGACAAGTGGATGCTGGAGCACGGAATTACGATGGAAAGTGGTATACGTGGTGAGAACTGCTGAGAGGGGTAGGTATTATAGGCGGTGTCACGACGTGGAATACGATATATATTTGCCGCGGCGGTTGACTCGAATCGAAAAGATTTCGGGTTATATTTCTTACCTGTTTTCCTCGTCCTACAGATTAGTATTGATTTGCGTCTAATATAGGTACTTTAACGGTGTTACACTGCGGCTTGTCAACCCCGAACTAGGGGTTGAACGAATTGGCCTTTAACCACTGCCCTCATTGTCAATCGAGTTAACAACTCTTGACAATATTGAATTTGTGGCTATTCGGTACGAAGGTGAGCGCCATTTTTGTCTCGACGTTCCTCATCTCGGTTCGTGAAAGCGATAATATTTCGGAGGTTGTAAAACGGGCGGAAAAGTCATAATAATTTCCCCCCACTTGCCCGACGACACTTTACGAGGAGCTTGAAATATCACGCCGGGCATTAACGCGGCCGTACACGGGAGTTCCAGGGATGACCGAATCGTGTCGCGAGGTCCAACGCCGCGGATTAAGCGTGTAGCTACGCGTGTTCGTGAAACGCCAAGCACTAGGTGATAAGGTGGAGTCGCCACCATGCAGCTCATTGCGAGTCTGCCACCCCTGCGCCACATCGTCGCTGTGGAACGGGAGTAAACCACCGAGAGCGATGACGTTTAGTAGTCAGCGTTGCCGAGAGCGGAATGATTAATTATTCTTAGCTGTGGTATTAGGTTGATGGGCCTTCTCGCCTCTCTGCATGACATAGGCATACAGCCGGTAAACCAGCCGGGAGTACATTATAGCCCCGTCAAATTGCTTCACGGGAGTTTAGTTCTGGTCTGCCTAACCGAGCCATGAGTCGCGTGACTATACCGAACCTGCCACGAGTATTCCGATTGAAAATTCTCGCTCCGGATCTGGGAAGATCGACAAGGAATTCTAAGACATGCTGGAGTGTGTTCGATGTTTTGGTGGTTGGGAATAGAAAGTTGTGATCCTGAGTGGTCATTTACGACGAGCGCAGTTGTTCGCAAGTAGTCGTAAAAGTTGTATAGCGGTGTGGAAATAAAAAATTCTATGAATTCTTGTTGTAGTTTCTTGCTAGCGACAGAAAAGAAAACTCATAATGCAACCTTTTTCTGTAACTATCGTTAATTCGTTTAACGACCGGAACAAAACAATAGAACGAACAGCTGGAACTCACCCTCAGAGCTTTTATGACGGACTCGGAACAATCTAGGCCCGGCATCATTTTGAACAGAGCATATGCGATTATATTTTTCACGACATGGCTATAAAAAATAAGGAACATCGAATAATTTCTAAAACTCGGTCTAAGATCATTTCGTGTGAATTTCAGGATCGTCAACAAAACTGCAAGTAATCTTCATTCGTCAGTTGAATCCGATTTACTCGTCATTTAACTCAGTGAAAAGCATTCTCCTTACCCTACCATCTGCTAAAAAAAATGGAAAATACAAAATCTATAACACGTAAGGAAATGCAGGTTGTTCTAAACTATTCATGTGAGTCTAGAATTGTAATTAGTTACTTTATACATTCACCGTGTGCGTTGTTCGACTTAAAAAATGATCGAAAGAATATAACGAAACAAAGAAAATGCAATTCAAATAAGGATTATTGTTGAGATCATGCACGAGAATGGCCTCTGCCGGTTTCGCTGCTATCCAAGGATTAGCTATTAGAATGATTAGATCGAATGACCAAGTTCAAGATCTATCACAATATAATCCTCACACCTTGTCGCTGTAATTACAAACAATCTCTGAATTTCAATCACATTCGTTCACGATAGCTGTCTAATAATGGACTCTAACTGCGGCTCGTCACTGAAAAAAATGAGTATGGAATTAAATATGAATTTTTGAACCCTGAAGATTTGAACAGTATTCAAATGGTTATCAGGAATAATATTAATCTTACATTGAATGGGCGCAGCCGCAATGTTTGATATTTCAACCTGAGCAAGAGATATAATTTTAGGCAAAATTTGGATTTATATGCCGGTGTAACCATTGAAAGCACGGGCGAACCGGAGATCACTATCGAGCTTTGAAAGCGGTTTGTTTTCAAAGAACACGCCTTTACGAAATGCGCATATTTAGTAGGGGCGGGGAGGTATTATTTCGCAGCGTGGCCTTATTTTACATACATCGTTGTTTTCTGAGAAGGCAGCTTTCGTTAGATCACAGAGAAATGAACGTAGCCATGCATTATACTAGGGTATAAATAATTTAAGGCATTTCGTTACAAATCTTTTCAATTAAGTTTTGAGTTTCCTTATTCCTTGAAATTTGATTACCAACAGTATCGATTTGTCTCGTGGAAAAATTTCCTCAGCTATAATTTATGCTCACGCACTGCAGATGTTGGAAATTCTATTTGCTCTGTGCCCTCTAAGCGACAAAATCAACCCGTCCAAATATTTTCCTTGAATTCTTATTCAAATTCCATAATCAGCATGTAAATTGGACAACTATTTCATATTCATTACACCATGAACGCTATACAGCATTGTTTAACCTATATGAGGTGCAATCGTCCCTCGAAATCCATCCCCTTTTAATCCTTGCCGTTTCTTGCATAACGAACGTACTAACTTTTGTTCATTTTGTATTTCAGCTAGCCTTGGAACCGAACGCGACTACACCGACTGCTCAAGTAAGGGATAATAATTGCCTCATGAATAATCATGAATTTAGTTTTGCTTATTAAATTCATTATCAATGTATTCAGCACATTTATCGAATGAATGAATCCGATGATATGCAAATGACAGTGCCTGGCTCGAACGACCGGTGTGACGTAGTTAGGTGACACAGCTTGCGACCATACCTACTCTTCGCGACCTTCAACTCTTCTGGGAAAATTGCTTGAGCAAGACGAATTCTTAACTAGGTTACGGAAACAAACTGGGGAGTTTGATTGTATAACCCATCGCCCACCGGCAGTCAGCCCTTCGCACAAATGAAACGTCAAAGAACAATGAAAAATACCATATACGTGTGGGTAATTGTCAAACGTGACGAACCATGTATCACGTTTCAGCGGAGAGAATTTTTTTTGTCTTTTTTCCTTTTCCTTTCATCGCACCTGATCGATCGGGACAAAATTTTACATCCTCTAGGTACAACGAATGTAAATATTTGTCGGGGAATGGAGACTAAAAATGCAACATAAAAAAGAAAATAAGCATGAATTTTTTTTTTAGAGTCGGAAGCTGAAATCACGGTATGCACTGCGGTACAGGAAATGCAAAAATTTGGCGCGAGACGGTGATTCGGCATGGAAGATTGGACCGGAAATGATTTTCGGAAAATGAAATAAAACTGGCTGTGACTTTTACCTGCAAGGTGCGGCTGTCATAGAAGTGGTTCGGACGGCTTCGATGCTGAGTTGATCGGACTGAGGGTGAGATCGACTGCGGCTAGCCTGCCCAGGTGTAGATCGTAGAGTACTGACGAAGAACCGCTACGACAGTGGGCGCCAAATGGCGTTTTCTCCTCCTTCCGACGATTCCGCCACCCCCAACCTTCTCTAACCGTGGTTGGCTCCAAAAACGAGGGTCGGCGCGGTCAACAGCTGATCGAATGATCGATAAATATGTTCATTCTGCCGATTACGTTACGTTTTCAAGTTCAAGCATGAGGCTAACCCCTATAATCAAAGTGACAAGCTGTTCCAGATGGACACGTCGCGAATTTGCGCGCGCACTCGTTATGCGTGCTGGATACGCGAATTGCACGCGTTCCACAAGCACGGGGTGATTGCGCGAAGGAAAGTATTTCAGCAATTTTCATACATAGAATGTAATTCACTCGGAAAATGAGTTCGTTGATTTTCAACCTGATGGCCGATTATCCAGAGAGAGAGAGAGAGAGAGAGAGAGAGAGAGAGAGAGAGAGAGAGAGAGAGAGAGAGAGAGAGAGAAAGAGAAAGAGAAAGAAATACCGTCATCCAGAAATTGGCAATTGAGTAACGCCACCCTCTGCGAACGAACTCGTACGAAGGGGAGGGCGTGGGGAGGAAAAGGGTGGAAGGCTGACAGGAACGAGGAAGAACGAGGATAACAACACGCACGTATAAAGGGGACGTGATCAGGGGAGTAAGGTTCACTGATACGCTCACGGAGCAATCCGCACGGCACAAGCGAATTTCCGGTGGGTGATATCTGCGGTTCTGTAATTTCGCATCGTTCATCCCTGAATGGGGCGTTATTAAACGCGCGAAAGGAACGCGTGTCACTTCGTCAGGGGCGAAAAACGTGTTTTTTTTTTTTTTGGTTTGTTTGTTATGTTACTCCGTTTTTCGGTTTTTCCAAAACATAGATTCACGTATGCACACATACAGCTGCAGGGAGGCGTATGCGTGCGTACGGAAAGACATACGTGGGCACCTGATGCTAACCTATGATCCATGGAAGGAGCGTTTCCAACGTGGAGACGGAACGCGTGCCGTTGATTCGTTGACGCGAGGGAAAAAAAAACTTGGGAAATGCTTCTAGCCGTACTGCAGATAAAGGTACACGGAGAAACTCTCCCTGAACGTGCTTGTTATACTGTCGATATCTCGCGTTCACCGTTTCACATGTGTCCTATTTAATATACGAAACGGAATAGCGTTGCGATGCGCTGCGGTAGAAACAGGCGCGCGGCGTTGCGGCGAGTCGGCTGGCTGACTGGCGGCGGGTGGACGACTCCCGCTCGGCGCTTGACGGCGCGGGGCTGTCGGGGCTTCGGGGGCGGCAAAGTGAGGCTGGGGGCCGGGGGTGGCGCGCCTCGGAAACTCGGGACTACTCGGAGTTCAGCAACAGGCGGCCGCCGCCGCCACCGCCGCCGTCGTTTAGTTCCGGGGGCGGCCGCCCCACGTTAGCGTTCGCCCCGGAGCCACCGTCGCCGGACTGACGTCACTTTGCGTGACGTAGGCGTGGTCACGGATGCGCACTAACACCTCGCTTGTCACCGTCGTCATAGTGACTGTTCGCGAAACCTACCCCCGCCTCCACCCCCCCTGCCACTTTCGACGGCCGCGACTTCGCTAACCCACGCGTAACACCCCACCTCGCTTATACTCTCGTTCTCTCTCCCTCTCCCTCTCCCTCTCTCGATCGCTCTCTACGGCCACCCGGGATGAGGGATCTCTCTGCAGCCGAAGGGGCCGCGGGGGTGGAGGACGGACGCGAAGCCACGCGGAGCAGCAAAACGCGTTGCCGGGGTAACCGCGCTCAAAAACAAGCCTTCTCCAACGGTTTCTCGGCAGGTATCCGTTTCGATTGTGCAATGACAACCCGAATGGTTCCCGATCAGCGAAAGATACGACGATGTCGGAGATATAATATTGTATACGTGTGTTCAAGCTGCGATCGTGTGACACCATGTTGACTGCTACGGGTCATACTGCGTTTCAATTTTATCGCATGTTTGAGTTGAAATCGATTAGAAACCCGGTGAAACATGATTCCGAGATTTCACCTCCATCCCACGCTCAGCCCTTACAGGGATAGGAAACGAACTTGTTTTGTGATATTCTAGAAGAGCGCCAAAACAACCGAGTGCTTTCCAGGATCAAGTTGCAGGCAATTAAAACTTCTTTACAGGCTTGATATTGTAACTAATTAGCGCGCATAAGCTGCGGATCATGTTCGCGAAAATCAATACACCCATCAGAGCCTATCGTAGTCTCTTCCAGGATTCGTCGAACATCTGTATAGACAGAATTTTCTTACTACCGGATCGTTTGTAAAGACACACCAGTAAAAGTTGTGAAACCTACTCTTTAAAACAGTAGCGTTAATCTTCCCGTGTTACGTGAATAAAAATGACGCGTGGATAATTAATGCGTCGAGTGGATGAAAATGCGGGCTTTGACAAGCATTTATGGTATCCCGGCAAAATCCGGAAACAATGCTGACGTAAAGTTATTTTGTTATAGTGTGATTCGCGTGCCGGTGACTCGCGGTAGGTATTCGAAGGGTTGAGTTAACCGCAACAAAATCACACGAACCCTGTTCCGAATTTTTCGCGTGTTACGTGTTCCCCAAAGCCGCAATCCCCGCCCATCGCACTTCGTGATCAGCATTCGCCACTTTGGATAATGCTGCACAACACCCTTGACGTAATAATGACGGGTTTCTGTTACCGAGCTCTGTGACAGACGACGTAGCACCGCCCAAATTTCGAATAATTACGATTTGGATAAATATCTACTATTATACTTATACTACTGTCATGTTCTCGATGATCTTATTTTTCTTGTTGTGGTACTTTTATCGCGATCGGATTAATCAGTTAATGAAGATCGAATCGCGTACGCACCGAAAATCTTGACTCTAAAAATAATTATTTGTCCCAATGATTGGAAATCCCGTTAAAGTTATTATTTCACGCTTCAATTTTCGTCGTTACAAAGTCGAGAGGACATTTTTTTGCGAAAAATCAGTTGGTATTTGTGTGTTTTATTAACAAAACTACGTTTCTGCCGGCCATCTTTAGGCTATACAAGAAGAATTTTCTTTAATCCCATGAATTTATACTGTTTTAGTCTAAGTACTATTTGATGTGATTATTTTACATTTTGTTAATCGTAATATTAGGTTAGTACTGAGAAAGACATTTAAGTACGGAAATACCGATTTGTCTTACTGGCAGAATGAGATTCATGACTTCTCAATGATTTGTCGATACGGATGTTAAGGAAATGTTATTTGAAAAAAGGTTTTAAAATCATAGACCGGCAAACGATTAATCTGAGTATCTAGTGGTGTAAAAATCATTGCATAAATTTGATTGCAAAAAACCTTGATGAAATAAATCATCAAAGTCGAATCTCTGCTCTTGAACGTAATAAAAGCGACCGCGTAAAATCGCATACTATCGTCGTAGGTACCTTACTTCAAGTACGCATTTGAAATGATGCAGGCTGACGTTGGTTATCACAGAGAACATGAATTATTTTCACTCATTGCAAAACCAGCTACTGTTTCGAAATAATACCGATTCAATAAAACGATTGAAAACGCCGTTTTGAAGCATCATCGATATTTGAATATCACCATTTAGATAATTCGTGGAAATATTGAAACACATCGCGTTACTTTTGAGTACCGCCATAATTTTGCGAAATGCTTACCTTCTCTAATTAATACGATTTTCTATCACTTGTGATATTTCACGATTATATGAGTGGCTGTGCGTTTGAAAAATGATGCTGATATATCGAGCGTTCGTTTATCAGTTTGATTCGATAATTGACGCGAAGCAACAGCGATCAATCAACCAATAACACTGCAGTAGAGAAACGGGCAAACAAACTGCCCAATTTATTTATTCGTCGAATATTTCTCGCGCGCGTGTTTTTCGTACAACCGTGCAATTACTTGGCTGATCGGTTGCGAAATGTACAAAATAAGAGAAAAAAAACCAAGGAATTAAAAAAAAAAAAAAAAACGATAACAAAATACTCTTAACAACTGAGCAACAACCAACGTACAGATTGAATGAGTACCACTTCAATTCGGGGATCTGAAACTTAATCTTCCGCCTCTTGTGACAAGTGGGGAATATTTTGCAGAATCCAATGGGAATACTCGACCTAATTATGTTTACGTCGCGTACCTTCGTTACCCAGCATTCTCCAGGAGGTTGGATAGATCCGGAGACGAGTGGCGGCGCAACGGAGCTGGGGTCGGGGGACAGAAGTAAGACTCGGTACGAGAACGAGGTCCAGAGTCCAAAATAGCTGGCTCGTCTTACGATTCGTCGGCGTCTTGATACGCACCAATTAAGGATGGAATATCGCCCCCTTAGACACCGCGATGAATCGCGTACCTGTGTAGGTATGGACATAGACATCGAGGCAAGCGGCTCGCTATTTGCTTCCATAGAAACTGATCTGCTTGCCTCAAAGGCTGAAATACCAGCAGCGAGGACGGGGATCGTGGGAGCGGGGAAAACGGCGGCTTGCAGAGTTCAAGAGGCACGTGTACCAACAAAAGTAGTCCTTCACCCCAACCCTGCGGTACACTTGAGCCGATTATTTCAGGCCTTTCATTCCGTCGAAGTAAGGTGCGGGACGCCAAATGAATATTTACCGCAATTGCCGGAGATTTTCTCTAAGTTAACAAAACCCTCAAGTGTGCCTAGTACGTATTCCTGTACACAATACTTGAACACGAGACTTCGAGTACCTACTTTACCACGTTTGTTTTTCAACGTTTACTGTCACAAAGTTTCTGCATTGATGCACGAATTACGCTACAAGCATTTTCATTGTTTTACACGCAGCCGTTATTACGAATGTGCAAAGAAGAAACAATGAGGTCCGATTTTCAATTCCAAGTGGAGTGGAAGCGTAGAAAAATCATTGTCATCAGTAAACGTTCTCAAGTAGAGAACTTATCACCAGAGAAGGATGCATTGGAGTTCGTGCGAATGGCAAACTCGTTCGTTTATAGCTCATCTGAGAAATCGAACTGGATTAGATTTTTCATTATGCTCTGACAAGATTCATGGAGCAGAAGTATAAAGTGGATCAATGATTTTAGCAAAAAAGGTACAGAGTAAGTAATGGCTGGGTTATGGAGATAAGTCTTTTCTCTTGGCCGAACTCGACTAAAAATCATTTTGAAATACATATACTTATGAAGAAAAGCGATGCAATACGCTATGCCAAATTCAATTCTGATATCTTTGATGTAGATTATGGAAAATTCAGCCCAGTGTGTTACGTAATGAGACGAAATCAGAGAGAGGCTTGCCTCCATTCGACTCCATTCACCTAAACCGTTATTCGCTCTCTCGTTTCTTCATTCGCAAATACGATCTGTTCTTTGAATATGAATTAGGCTGATACGATTTGCGAAAACCTTCATGCGTACACGCGTGCAGCCGCGGGGCAGATGTCGCTGGTTGAGCGTTATATGTCCCAGGAATTTTCCTAGAACCCGGCATTAGTCCGTGCTTTTGTCGAACTTCTCAGTAACAATTTCGGTTTTCATCTATCGCTGGACAAAACCATCGGCCCAAAGCATCCAAATACGTGCTCGTTGAATCGATGAACTGCCGGAGATCATCGAGGTGTATATTAATATGACGAAATCAAAGTATTTAAATACACCTTAGTTACCGTTAATAATTGAAAGACCTTAATTTTTTGACTTAAATGACATGAAAAATCCAGTATTAATTCGGGTGATTGATAAATGTTTTTCTCATCCATTGTGACGTGGAGTTTGGGTAAAGTAATTCAACATGGGTTTGGAGAATTACACATGAAATATTTGATTTCGAAAATTATGAAACAGCTGAGAATCATCCGCCTGGTGCGGTGCGACGCGAAATTGGTTGCGATACTCCCCGTACAAGTGGCGTAGAATAAGAAGCTGCCGACGGCTTGGAGAACTTTGATTAATGTAATTAGTATTTACTAATCTAGCTCGCATCGGTCGGGTTAGTTTCGAGCTGAGCTAGAAACCCAAGCGCCGAATGTCTTACAATTAGCTGTACGCATAACAGGTCGCTCATCTTCCTTACACGTAGTTCGACTGACGGGAAGTATTTGTCCCACTTCCCCCCACGGCATGCATATTACTCACGGTAAGCCGCTGCGTAACTTGTCCATGGCCTTTATCTACCGCGTTCTACAAATACACTCCCCAAGGTACCAGTACATCGCCTGTCTTATTCTTCGCTATGAACGCTACTTGAGAGGTTATCTTAAAAGTAGTTTTGTTCTGTAAAAAAAATAAATAAATTTATGGCTAAAAGGTTCTCGTGTGACAAAATTATCAATGTGTTGAATTTCGTGGGTAAAACTTATCAAGATGAATCCTAAATCGCATCAACCACCACAAGTATGACAACTAGAAGGTACCATTGTGCAGTTCATTACAGAACACTGATCCGCGGGGTACATTTAACATTATCCACAGCTATGCATGGGATGTAGAAGAGCTTTCTCACGCAGCTGGTACAACCTGGAGGCGAAAAGTCGCGGGGGATATTCATCCGGGTTTTCCTTCCAGACTGGCTTTACCGCAGGTCCTATGGGCCGTCGGTCTTCCGGGCTTTCGGTATTTCCTAGGCGTTTACGACCCGTTTGACCTTCTTTATGAGCATTTGGCTTCTTACCCCTTTCAACCAGTCTCCCTAACGATTCCCAAGCTACCTCTCTACCCTCGTTCGGCATCGACACACCGAGAACCCCCGTGAACCCGGGGCGTGCTGCGCTAGACCGTGATGTTTTTCAAGTGAATAACATCGTTTTAAGACGAATCCTAAATATAGACCGGCCCTGCTGGGTTGCTGCGATTTCTTCGAACGCTGACGGTGGAATAAAATTCAGATGACTTTTGCACTGACCTTGGCATTGTTGGTATCAAGACTCCAGGATGTCGCCTAACGAGTCCCTTATAATCTTTCAACGCAGTTGGATTACCGTGGACTCTGTAGAGGTCGGTGACTTCAACGCTCGTAAATCGGCTACAAAGTTTCGAACGCCCAGGCACAAAGGGAATCGATTCGAGGGAATCGCGATCCGCATTGATGCTCCACGCGCCATTTTGTCTTCCGAATCGCCGACCATCAGCATGCAAAGTGGATAAAGTTTCCAGACTATACCATTTCTACTTCGTTTTCTTGCCCACTCCCTGCAAGTCCTATCCTACCTATTTTATTTCTGGCTGCAACTTCTTAGATGGATCGAAGATTGAAGCGTTGTATTCAAGAACTAAACCTTATTTCAAGAAAAGAAGCCTCCGTTTTACCTCTCGCCGAAGAGATAAGTGAAGCGTCACTTAACACTTTCAATTCCATTTTAATGATGATAACTTGTGCTATACATCTATATACTCTGTATGAACTTTTTCTCATTATCATTGCACAGTCTAATTATTGGAGCAGAAAACTCTCCTGTTCTCGCTGGGTCGATAGATTGGAATCGAGTTATGATCGATCGTAATAAGGTGCCAAAGACAGGCTAACTTGACGATAGGGTGCCCAGCTACAATCCGTAGAAATTGCGAAAAACTTTGTAACGAAAGCTTGGCAAACGCATATGTATCAGCCAGCGCCTATATTTGAAAACTGTTTTATTTTTAGCAATTTCCTGGATTCACTTTCTTTTTCTTTTGAATTATATTCGTTCGAAAAATACCATTCACTTATTGCCGTTGGTTGTCTTCACCGCGTTTTCGGTTCCATGTCTCCGTATACGCGTTACGTCACCAAGCTATGGGTTTGTGAATTGCATTTACGGAGCTTTTGTTGTACAGTCTACCACAGTGATTGTGTATGAAATTCAATGAATACATCCAAGCAGTTACGCAACGATCGAACCGTGCAGGTCGGCAGAGAGCTTACGAAACGAATTCCATAAACTGGGGAGCAATAAACACTTGCGTGTTACACAACTAATAAATTTTGCATCGGGGTTTACATAACTGGTTTGCAGGGGCGGGTGAAAATTTCGCACCCGAAAGCCTCGAGTAGTGGTACATGAATATATATGCATTTATGCAATACCTTCACAATATGCAAGACGCTCCCGATGCCCCCTTCACTCCTTACTCCAGGAGCAGTTGGTGAAACCCCCATATTCAAGGTAAGGACGTCAACCAACAAAGTGCCCAACCTGTTGTTATGCATTTATACAATGACGAGATAATTCCACGCCCTGCAGTGCCCGAGAAAGCACGGGCTCGAAGTGGTATTATTCGAATGGTGCCTCGCACTTGTCGCACTCTTAAAATCCCAGTTGATCCTACTATTTTTATTTCTTCATTTATTTTGTTTAGTTTCACTTCGAAGTTCCTAGACAGGATCTCTCGGGGAAGAGCAAATTGAAACGAATCGCGTTCCGAAAGCACGGCACGCGCATAGCACAGGGACGTTAATTATGCAGTGATATCATATAATTCCACATGTCGTCGTGTCTACTCGATTAATGTTTGAGGGCGAGAGAGGCCCTCGTTAAGTAACGTCATTAGGTAAACATCTTGGAATGACCAGTTACGGTGATCAAGTCGAAGAAAGATGAGGTATGAATCAGAGGTGGTGAAAATAAAAGTGAAAAAAGTATGTAAGTATATTCCAGAGTGAGTAGATGGATAAGTGACGGTAGTATCTCTTCCGTCGAGGAAACTTCGTCATTTTAGCCACTCACGCTCAACGAGCCGATGGAATAGCGGTATGGCCAGTAAAACCAGAGAGGGAGGAGCCATTCCACATCATGCTGTACATACACATATACATATATCTGTGTAGAGACTGGAATCAAGGTGTGAATGTAATAACGGTGGACTCGTCCGATCGGGTGATCTTGAAACTTGCCACTCAAAACTCTTGGCAGGTCGATGCAGCTTTATTTTCACACATCTTCCTTTGGAAAGGTGTGCAAGTATCGATATACTTCATAAGGGTATGTGATCGAGCGAATCGGATGATTTTTTCCACCCAAACTCAATGGGTTCGATGTTTATACTCGCATTTTCAGAGTATATCGATCACAGCGTAACAGTCGCACCAGCAGCTCGACGTTCTTATCAACTGTGTTACCCCATAAATACGTGAATACAGAGTCAGCGAAATGACATTGGCGTTAATTCAGAAATCCAAATGCGGCGGATGAGGCGAAGGTGGTGCTTGATGTCGAGTCCCGCTTTTCTCGAGCCTCGAGGGAAATTCGAATGGTTCAAAAGTATCTGTTTATCTATGCAGAATGTAAATAGAACCAACAAAATAACACAGTTACCTCAAATTCAAAGGGGGTCGTAAAATGCAAGCTTCCCTGTTTTTCATTTCTCGCCTTCCTTTCCGTTGCCGGAATTCTTTCCCTCGGTGCAGGTCAGACCTCTTCACTTTTGCACGCTAGTGGAAATTTTCCTAATTGAAACGAGAAAAGGGGTATCCGTATCCTGACCGGAACGGTAATCCAAGCGTTCGACACGAGGCGCTGCTGCAGAAATGCTCGGGAATCACTAACTCGTGAATCTTCTCCTCCAAATTTGGCGCTACAGATCAGTGCGTCACGGGACTTTGGTCGGTGCTGTTGCATGAGAATAAACAAAGCGTGGATTCCTCAGTCTCAAGTTTGGCAAGGCGGAGGATCCTTTTAGCGGTAGTTACCGCGTAATCCGTGGCCCGAAGTCGCTCTCAATCAGATCCACGCAGTCTATAATTCAATACACCGAACCTCCATCCCATCCCCCGGCTCGAACCTCGGCCACGCGTCCGCCACCCTCCGTATAGAATCCCGATCCAGAGGGAGGTTTTGTCTTTCTATGACTCCATCTCGGAGCGCTGCCGAGAGGGCGAAGGAGCAGGGTGAGTTCCTTTGCCTTCCGCCTTCCGCCCACCGTCAGCGCTGAACCTCTTAGTCTCTAATTGAATAACGTGTCTCGGAGATACAGCCGGAGTTCGGATACGAGAGAAGGGATCTCCACGTGTGCGTCCGCTCACGTGTGTGGAAACGTAAGGTGGAACGTGGACGCGCATGTGTGTGTCACGTATAATCCTCCCTCCTCAACCCGCAACTCCGGTCCCACCGCAAGAGCAAATCTGTTTTTATACGAAATATATGAGAGGAGATTGAGCGAAATGGATCCGTCTGTGCAAGGGATGCTCCCAACGCATTTCAACAAATAATGGTGAAATTAATTCCACACGAGATATGTAATATTAGGGCTGTTGAAACTTCGCTCGCAAATTACATCCGCCCTCTACCGAGCGTTATAACTGCGTCTGTCCGTCACGTAGAGCTGTCATGGACGAGAAAAGTTTCGAGGATGGAGAGAAAGTGACAAATTATGATCCCCTGGACAAGTTACACTGTACCTGTATATAACCTCAAGTTTTTATTGCTCTCGAGGAAATATTAGACGTGATAAGTGAAGGCTGATCTAATGGGAACCAATGTGTACATACACCTATGTAATACATGTACAATATATCCATGTATGCGTATACATATTGGCTGCCGTTAGATACACAAGTTTTCGCACAACTTTACCAGTGTATACCGATCCTGATATACCTCAGACGGCGGAAGCTGCATTCAACTGCTCAGCTCGTCCGCATGCATCTTCATGTAAATTTGCTCGTCGAAAATCTTTACTGTACAAGATATTTACAATAACAAGAATTGAATGTCTCGTAAATTTACAAGCCATGCTAGCAGGGTAAATCGGAAACCAAGTAAGTCTCAGGATCTTTACACGCCTGCATTAGATGTTGAAATATATTCTACTATATTTCTGCAAGCACAATACTATCGGGTATAATAATATCATTTTTAACTAAGGATTGCTTCCTTACGACTGCAGGCTCAGGTAATTCGTGATTCGGTAGCGAGTAATGCGAAGTTAGTAACTGTATACATCACGTCCTCCCCCATCGATCACATGATTTTTACGGACCTCCCGCCGCGAGAATATTCTGGGGAAGGATTACACCTCGGTACGTAAGGAAATCTATTCGAAAAATTTACGGATCCGATGCAATGAAATCCCAATTGAGTCAGAGTCTCCTAGCTCAGGCGAAAATCCTCCCTTCTAAAAAGAGTAAGAGGAAAAGCGGGACGGGAGAAGAGGGAGAAGAGAGGGAGGAGAATCAGTGACACGTTTTTTACTCGGCGTATTCCCGCGAAGGATGTTTACTCGGGCCAGGTCTCGCTTGTCGGAGTGAGTGATGCCGGCATGCCGCCGCATCTTATAATTTTCCTCATCCCTTCCGTTGTTCACCCCGGCGCTTCGGCGCAGGTTCTCGCTTAGTTCATTTCATTCCCGTCGCGGAACGAAGACTAATATATTGACCCCATTATAACGTTATTATCCCGCAAAGACCGATACAACGTGTACACCTCGCAAGACGGCAATAACGGGAGGAGCGGGGGTCAAGGCGAGATGTTTACCCTCTGAGGCTTGCGGGGAAAAACACTCACATACGCGCAGTAATTTTATCATGCAGTATTGCTTTTGCCTGACGGTGATGCATGCACCGTACGAGTCGCCAATTACATCGATCGGAGGTATCCTTTGATACGTGGCTCGAAGCAAGTGTGTATCGGTTTTTTCATTGCCCACTTACCATACGTTACGATTGACTGATATTCCTCGAACGAAGAGTGCAGTGGTTCATGCCACGAAGTAATGAGTGGTAAACGAACGTCGGATGGAGTATTGAATTTTTTAACACCATTCTTTGGGTGAACGAGTATGCAGGCTACGAAACATGTATTCCGAGCTGTAGCTGCAACCGCGGTTACACGGTTAGCTTTAGGAAGACGGCGGGGAAATCAGCCTGGTACAAGAGGTGTAGTTCGTTGAAAACGATATTTTGTTTACCGTGAGAGGATCCAAAGGAGCCCCGTACGTGTCTGGCCACTGTTTGGACAGCATCAATGCGAGTAAACAGAGCCATAAACACGGCAAGGTTGTGCTCTCTGCCGATGATGGTGGTCCATCCCAGTATCTTGCGAAAGACGTGCGCAGAACTGTCGAGTTTCCACAACACTTGCGGGGAAGCGAACGAGGCACGCGAAATCTTGGGGTGAATTAAAACTAATAACCAAGGATGGACTGGAAATGATACGAATATTGTTTCGAGCTCGATGGGCATGTGTGACAGGCAACCCTAGGATAGGTATCGCAGTTTAGTCAGCATCGGTGGTTGCGCAATTCGATGCCCGGAAGACTTGAACTTAGGTTGTTCGAGAAAACAGCTAGAATTTGACGTTGACGAATCAGATTTGATATCGTACACGTGCAGGTTTTTCGAAAATCTTTTGAACTGATCTGAGAGATTTGATGCGGAAAATCTGAGGGTACTTTTATTACGACTCCGAAGATTTCGTCCAAGTACGGATATTGCTGTGGAACTTGTAAGAAACGAGAGAACGTATCACGAGTGGTTAGGCTCAGGAGTGGCTCCTTTAACGGATTATCTAACCTTCATATATAATATTGGCGAGTTGCGTTAGCGGATCCTTTGCGATTCCGTTACTTCAGGTGGGTACAGCCGTAAAGGTATATACGAATGTGGAGAGGATCTCCTTGTCTGATCCTGCAGTGCGCGTTATTTCGCGTAAAATTGATGAACAGCTATTTCCGCTTAGGCGGAACTCGAGCGCATCTCCTAAGCTTAGACATCGGTGTACTATAACCCCTCCAAGCCGGGCGGATAGGTATTTTGGTAATATTTTCCCAATCATGCGCGGAATGAGGGGGTCGAAATTGCGAAGTGAATAGAACATTATTGGTAATATTCATACGGCAGGGAAGCCGGGGAGTAGGTGAACGGAGCGAGGACTAAGATGGAGGAAAAAAGTAAGGAGTATAAGCTTTCATTCCCCGACGAAGGTTGATGAATTTCGCTCATCCCTCAAACGCGCCTCCGCCACGTTTCCTTGTTCCCCCCGTGAGTGAAACGCAGTTTCACTATGCGAGGAACCGTGACGCCTAGAGCCGAGGGATTTTCGGAAGTTTCTGCTAAATCCAGCAATCATGGTGTATCTCGATCTGTATAAACCTGACTCATACCACCAAGCTGGTATTCGTGTTAACGTAACTGCTGTCCGCGATGGACTTACACACGCATACACTGATCTAAAAAAATAAATCAATTCGATCGGCACGAAATAAAGTTTGTAACTCAATCGTGCCAACGGCAGTAAAATTACTGACTGCGTTTTATCCTTATGAAAGTTTATCAGCAGAAAAGTACATTCAACGAAAACTATAAGCACCTAATCAATTCCCTCACGTGTTGCAGCCGAAGTTTGGCTAACGTGATTCCTAAAATAGATCCCTAGGATCTACAGGGGCGTTAGAGAGATCGAATAAGGTATCGGAATGGGCGCATTATTACGGCGTGAAATCGGTCTCGGAGTATTGAGCATTGCTTCAGGGGAGGGTGGACTATCCGTGATCCAGCAAAGAGGAGGGCGAGGGTGAGGGGCCGAGGGGGCGAGAGGGCCCGGTAGGCGGAGGAGGACCGAAGAGTATGTATAGGGATGGCGGTGCGTTGCTCCGGAAAATGACCTGTCACTCGCGGCACGTTCTCTCGTCCTCCTCCACTCTCGCCTCACCCCAATCCGTCCGTCGATCCGACCCACCAATCGTCTATCCGTCAATCCGCTACTCCTCGTCGTCATGATCCTCAGTGTGTTTTTACTCAAATCTTTTATTTTCCTCCACGTCACGCCAGTACATAGACGCAGTGGGATCGCGTCGCTCCATTTTTGGCACACTCCCGTAAAATTCGAGAAGATCATTTCCAAGGACGCGTAATTGACTTGGATAAAAGTTGCCATCCGTTCTTTGAGTTGGTGGTGAAAAGTGATAGCACTAACATTTCGGACACTTTTCGTCTGCACCGTTCTCGGTATATGTACAAGGTACAACACCATGGATGCTGCGTTAAGGTGCAGGCGCGAAGTTTTCTCGCCTCGTCGGGGGACGGTGGGTTAGGCTTGGTCCTGCCATGGCTGGATTCTGCAGACAGGAGTAGCGGCAGCGGATAACACCAAGGGTGCGAGTTGGCAGGGGGGAAGGTATAAGGGAAAGGAAAACGGCCTGTATAAAGCGCTCGTTACAAAGTTTAGCTAGGGACGTGCATGCATGTTATTACATCGGGGGACTTAGCCCTAAGCTTACGCACAAACACGCTATAAGCTTGCTGGAAGAACACACACGTGCAATATGTGCCGACCGACCTCCGACGACTTTTCCTATCCGCGACTTTGCATCCACGTCTTCAATCACGCTTGCAAGATCTCGCGTACCTCACCCACGAAGCTATTTCACGCTACTGCGGTTATTCGCCGACTTTATTGAATGTAAAACAAGGGCGAAAGTCTTGCTCGAATCGGAAATATCGACAATAATCGTTGAGTAATTTAAAGTACGTATAAAATATTCCAAGAAAAAAGCGCTAGTGTAGGAGCCAATGACAATAGAAGGTTTGAGAGGGTGACTTTGACGATGATCTGCATTCTGCAGCTTGAGTTTTTGTAGCATGACTTTGCAAATTGTTTATATTCTTATGAAATTAGTAAATTTCGAAACAAAGCCATTGGAAAAAAAATAAAAAATTAAAAAATTACCAGTGGTATTCAACTTTTATTAAATGTAACGATGGTTTTAAATTAAAATACAAAAAGGTACGTTAATAGACTGTCACGAGATCCGAAATTTTGCAATTATACTGACAAACAGAATATCGTTGCATAAAAGCTGGGGTTTAATCGGTAAATTCAATTAACCGACCGTCAGCAGAGAAATTGATATCCTGTTAATTATGTTCATGACTAAATTCATATATACTTGTGGTTCAATGCGTTCGAACATGACGTCGATGATGGATGTCGAATGCGATGTTCAGAGTAAAAATGCATTATGCACATTTGCATACGCATAATAATATGAACCCTTGCCTACCACACAATACCCAAAAGTATTCTCCCACAGCATATTATCAATTGCACAATTGCTCTTTTTTTTTATCCCCACATTTCACTTTCCGCCTTCGTCGTTCCTTTCTTCTCCACTGGTTAATATCTCGCAATTTCGCCGAACATCCAGATTCGCCATCTGCGTTGTTTCGCGCGAGATGTTCGAGGTACGTTCAAGACTCGGTTTCGAAGTGTAGGATGTAGTGACTAATTTAACGGTTCGCGGTCTCCCCATCCGTCAACCCCTGCGCTCGGCTCTAGTCGCTCCAACCGTGGTCGACTTTCGTCTCCGCCCTTTGGATTTAGTGTAATCTGGGCCAATTTCTAACGCGCACCAAGTTCATCACACCGAGGGGTGAGGGGCGGGGGTCGCTTGACTCGCTTTGTCAAAATTTATGAAATTCATGAATCTTTATGGGGCGAAACGAACGTGCCTTCGCGAACCGGTTATTTCCACCTCTCGTCTAGTCATGGGCTGACATTGATTCCTTTTTCGGGTCACGTTCACGCACAAGTGCGAGTTATCGACGTTTTGTTTTGCTTGACCACTCTTAGGCAAGAACCCAAATCACAATCCCGCGGCAATTCATGATTTTCAAAATCCCATGTCAGACATTACCCTCAACAACATTCGCATGATTTCGACTGCCTGATTGATATGCTTACTATACGGCAGGAATAACGAATTCTAAAACTCACGACATAATACATTGTCTTTATAACAATATCAGGATGTATCAGTACCTCGACGGGAAGTTCGATACCGGTTCATTCACTCGTTCGATTGGTTTTAATCCGAAAGTCGCGAATCGATCTATCTTTTTGTAACTATATTCAAAATGACTGCAAGAGTTCGAAGGGGCAGAGATGTAATTCTATACAGCGTGCTAATCTCTTAAGCCGCAGCTCTCACGTGACAGTACACAGCTCATGATTCATTATGTTAAAAATCTCCTGTCGAGCATTTTTCAATGGATATGCTTTCAATAGACGGGTAGGTTACGTATGTGTGGTCACGGACCGCTACTGCCCGTCAAGCACACGTTCTCCCACGGTTGGTCCAGTGCGGTCCTTTGTTTGTTGAGTTTTACTAATGATTCCTCCTCAAGCAGTGGCGTTACGCACTGCTTTTTCGTACGCATCTTTCCTACACGCATAATCCAACTATGAGTATATGATCAACGGATCATAAGATGACAAGATGATGATGTAGGTGAAATTATCAACCCAATAGGGCAAAGCACTTTGTTTCGAAAAATTTCAACATTTCTCATCTCAGTTAATCAGAAATGTTAAAGATCGTGGCAGCAGAGCTGCTATTCTATCTCAAGGCTCAATAACACTGGCCTGCAAAGAAAGTTTTTTTTTCTCCTTCTTATTATTGTTTGTAATTATAATGGATTTCACGATGCTTTTGAATCGAAATATAATAATAAAAAACATGTACCACGTACACTTTTCGTGTAATGTTTTTTTTTTCAAATAAAACGCTATTTTTGCTCACAAATTATAAGCAAACACTGATGATAGCAACAATATTTATAAAAAAAAGTTATAAAATTAAAAAGTTTAAGCAATCAAATCGTCAGAAAATCTATATACCAGTATAATTACAGTTATTTTTGTAGTTTTCGTTCTTTCAATACCATCGATTGGAGTTTCACGGCGGATCTCCTATCTTTCTAATTTCTCCTTCATATTCTCTTTTTATCGGTTCAAATTGGTTTTGTATGTACAGATACAATTTAAAACGATTAAAGTGGTGTACATGCGAAAAGGAAACACAACAAGTTCTGAATTTTGGACAGTAAAAACAATCATATGATATATGTACGTGACAATAAAAAATGGAAAGCGGATATAGATTTGGTACATTAAAACCTTCATATCTATAATATATACATATATATATATTTTTATTTATTTATTTTTCTGAAGGAGGATACCTTTGCAGACCTGTGTAATCAATGTCCCAGGTCGGATTTGCTTCCGCCAAGAGCATGCAACAAAACCCCCGCAGCGTCGAGTAGATACGGTATTTCGCTTGCGGTATAAACCGGTCCTGATTGTCTCTATTCGCAATCAGATAGGCAAGCCTCGATACCAGCCACCGTTTTCCATGACGTTAGTCACCGGTTGGCTATTCCTTAGTTGAATCAAGCCTAGAGGTGTAGAAAGGGCCTACGAGGTTGAGACCTGCTACCTACGGAAAACGGACGAAGTCGGCGAGGCGTACAAGAATGTATTGATCAGGGGTGACATACCATCCAAGCGCGGGACGCGCTCACGCGACACCGTCGACATTCTGCACCTCCTGGAATCCCAGAACCCCAACACAGAGATCCGCCGCTTCTCACCCCTCGACCGTCGCCGTTCTACCCCGGGTATCGTCGAAGAAGCACGCGATCACCGTGTCGCAATATGAAAATTGGTTCAATGTCCGTTGACGGAACACGTTGAAAAACCGAATCTTGAACGCGAGGAAGTGTGCGATATGCGCGGGTGACATCATTCGAAAATTTCACACTACCCGTCAAACTGCTGTGGGAAGTTAATCAAGATTGACACGGAACAAGAGAACGGAAGTGAGTGTCTGGTTCCTGTAATCAAAGACCGTAAGACAGAGGTTGCAAAACTAATTTTTGTATTTAAATTTTTAGCTTGTAAGTTACAACTCTATCGGAAAGATCTATAGGGTCAGAATAGCCGACTCTGCAGTGATTAAATTAACAATTTTTGATTAGCGCCGCATCGAAAATAGCTGTTATAAAAAGAAGGGGCTCTTTAATACGCCGCCTTGTAAAGCAATTATCAAACCACCAGCTACCCGTCAAGGTTTGATGTTAAACATGGACCATGGTTGATGGATAAAATATGATGAAATTATCGGATTAGTTCAGTACCCTGTAGTTGCATTATGAACCGTTCTGGAAAATCAACGTTCATAATTAATGTATTTTACCTATAATACATTGTGATTTAAAGTTCCGGGGTGCAAGAGTAATGTTGCACTAATTAATTCGAAACGCTTCCTCGTCTCATTATTCATCGCCCATCCCACACGCGATATATTTACAGGCTGTGAGCCGTCTGCAAAGATAGCGGTGCATTTTAAGGCCGCAACAAATTGAAACGTCTCAGGCATATAAGGAGGATAAATTGTCAGAAGCGCTATGTGCACGGTTAATATAATATTTTTTGTGAATTTTAGCAAATTGAATCATGACGCAAAAACTAATCATGAATAAAAAATTGTAGCGTGGTTCGTAAGTTCTCAATATATCGATGGATTCGGGTTGACTTGAAGGTCTAAAAAAACTCTACTTCGAGACGGCACATCAGAGCTCGATATCACTCGTCGTCGTAACTTTCGATAAAAGAAACTTTTTCCTTATATTTTGTCGCCGAAATATTCAAATTGCTGGCAATCACAAATACCTCGATCGACTTGAAGCCGCGGAGACCAAAGGCAGTGGCGGTGGAACGAAATTGAAACCGCTTTCGATAGAATCTATTGAATATTGAGTATCCAGAGTGAAGTTGAACATAAATTTTGTGCAGCTGCAGAGTCGAAGCGTTAAGATTGAACGTTTTCGGCGTAAAGTGTTACAACAGATACCAGTCCGCTTTTGGATGTAGATGTATGACGCTGAGTGAAAAACAGTGAAAAATAAACGAACTAGCAGAAGAGATTTTTGCTTTTGACATTTCGCTGGCATGCCTGAGCAAGGCAGTGGCGAGGAGCGAAAGAAAATGGGGAATTATGGGGTACGCAATTGGACCGCGTGTTTCTGCGAAAGTGTCGAGTCCAATGTGACAGGGATTTAAAAGCCACGTGAGTAGTGGAATTTTACCGTAAATTGCCGAGAGCAATTAATGAAAATAATTTCTCTGAGCCAAAAGTACGTCCTGTCGTTGACATCCAGACATTCAGTAGTCGTTATATTTACACTTGTTTATAATCCGTCTGTTTGATTTATTGTTAATCGCTAGGTTCACGACCGGGACACGACCAACCAATGATCAGCGTTAAAATTTCTCGGCCTTGTTGAATATCTAGAAAATTGAAATTTTCACCATCTTTCAAACGCCCAAGAGATTTCTCATAACTATTCCGAATCGATACTATGGACTTTCTATTTTGCATTTATGGCGATGCAATTACATTGAATCTACTGTATCGAGTACCTCGGCTGCCTTCAGTTTCACATGAAAATGACTGAGTGTGATAACTTATACGGGGGTACATATGCTGCTTAGTCGTCATAACCACCGACTGTAACCACAGTTTACTTCAACGAACTTGTCATCTGATGTATACTGCCGATAGCGGTACTCGCTGCCAGTTTCTCTACAAATCACTTCTAGCTCTTTCTTCTACCTCCTTCTTTTCAAAACCTCCCCTATAGTTAGCCTTTCCTTACCAAACTCTCGTCCTCTTACCCACTCCAAATCAGCCCCGCGAATTTATGACCACATTGACCCAAGGACCGTATAACTCTTCAATGACATTAATGCGAAATCGAGGCGCTCCAAGGTTCCTTTTATTTCAGCTGGGATAATTTGACGAAGCGTAGGTACGTCGCATTACATTTCTCCCCGATAATTATCATCCCCGAAAGAAGTTGTATAATGTTGCAGTGGATTCGATTCATCATTTATCAATTAGATCACCGTCGCGTTTCATGCAGGTTGCCACCATTTTATACTTTTTCAAATATTTATGTTGTACTATGCCATCCGTGATGCAGTTAGACGCTCTTGGTAGGACGGTAACTAACTAATGCTGCTAAAGTTACATGGAGTAGTCCGTAATTAACTCATAGTTACAGATGTAATACGACTTGGGTCGTTCTTTCTTTACAAATGTCTACCTGACAATAATATCACGTTCAAACAAATGCCTGAGGTCGAGGGCAGTCTTGCAGATGAAGCATTTCACGGTTAGATCATCGTCCAACAATTACTTATACACATTAAATGACCGTCAGTAGTTTGTAACTTGAAACGTACATTGGTCACGCGGAAATATTACATTACTAACAAATAGAGTAACAGACTACAGATAATGGATTCTGTCAAAACCTCTGAGGGTGCTTCTTTGGCCCAAAATATGAAGCTTTTTGCGCGTAGTTTCATTCATTGGGCCTTTCTTTCCTCAATTCACAGTAAATCGGGTTGTTAAAAATTTGCACTTTGTCTCGCATTATGGCTCAGAAATAATAATTCATCAGTTTACACTTGAATCTATACGAGAGCTTACCATGGAAAGTTCATGAGAGTATGATGAGAATTAATATTTGAGGTAGAAATACACAACGGGTTTTCTTTACTACAGCATTTTACTCAATCGACTGCTGATATGATAAATTTTGATCCAAGTGAAGAGATGCCCAATCGATGGAACTATACATCACAGGTTTCATATATTCGGCCAAAGAAATAGCCTTAGAAGTTTTAGCAGAACCGTGATGTGGAGATCTGATACTCACCTTGTAAGACAAGGTTTTATATTTATAAGTCTTACATTACTGACGGCATGGAAATTTTGTAACTTGGAATCCCCGTGTGAAAACATGAGTATTGAAAATTATTTAGATTGTAACTTACGACATGCAATGGTGTTATATCGATGTATTCGAATCCACTTACCTGAAAGTGAGAAAAATAAAGATTAAATTATATATATTTTTTTTCACGTACATTATCAAACATGCAATATAGCGGAATACAATTAAGTCGTCGTATTTCTATTGTGCCCATAACACGTTCAGTTTTGATTGATTTGAATCAGAGCACCCAACTCATAAAAGAATTGCCTAATTCAATGTAGAGGATATAGAGTCACTTTGTTAGTTAAACTTGCATAGCTATTGGCTTCCGTGGTAAAACTTAGTTTGAATTAGGAATGTGTATTTTTGGCAAGGTATTCGAGTGGTTGCTTGTTTTGAAGTTACAAACAGCGAAATGGAAGATCCTAGTCATTAGTTGAAAGGTATTTTCATTTCGGAAATAGTAAATACATAATATTAATAATAATAATTCCAACGGTTGAAATTTTGCGGCGAAGATGAGGCAATGAGGTTCTGTAATTTCTGGAGCATCAAATTCCACGTTATTTCTTTCATATTCCTGAAATTGTATTATAACAGCTCTGCATTTTATGCGCTACGGTTTACGACACTCTTCGCCGAGAGATAACCATGACGGTGGAGACGCTGAACTCAGGAGATTCGTAAGTAGAGCAAGGCAAACGTGAGTCCTAATTTAAAAAATAGTAAGACCCCCACCAGCTCTACTCGCACCCTTAGCATGAAAATAATGCAATTTTCTGCTTGATTACCTAACATTTCCGGCACGTATCACAGCTTCGCCAGAAGCTTATACACAACACGTACAAATACATCCGTTATAATTTTCGTAATTCTAATTTCTGCAACAAGTTCTCAGTGCCATAGAACGGCAATTTAGTTCCAAACTTTTCTCTCCCGAGGCAACTTAACGCGCAACTTAATTCTTACAAGTCGTGAATTATATTTAATTCCGCTCACCTGAACCTTGCAACGTATTCCAGAGCGCCAACGAGATCACGAACTGTTTTCTACACAAATTTTCACAATTATCGAAGATCGATTTTCCTCTCGTAACGGCGTGACTACGGAGGTTAAGGGACGGTATTGAGGAGCGAGAGGGCGCAAGAAAGCCGCGCTTTGCGGTTACTTTATCGAAATGATGTGAGAGGGGGTGAAGATGTGGGGGGTGGAGATGGGCTCGAACAGCTCGAGGCAGGAAAAGTGGCCGAAGCGGGGCGCACGCGAGGGAGCCTTCATAGCAGCAGACATGCTCTTATTGTTCTCTCTAACGTGAAGCACTCTCGTATGCCCTTCAACGTGGCTTCAACGCCTTTTATTTTGCGCGGAAAGGGGCGCAGCGTTACCGCTGATAACCCTCTTGGGTATAATGAATAACAAAACAAGGCAAGTGCGTGCCTTTAGCCTCTTCGATGGGAAAAAGGGATACGGCGACGAAAGGCCGCCGGCTAAGAGATACAAAGGATGTACCTGCGGAGGGGGCACAAAGGCTGCGACGTGGGTGCGGCGGTGTAACGTTATACCACTTTCGTCGCATCACCGAGGAGATATACGATTGTCGAACCTAATCGCTCCACGTTTGTACTGTAAAAAAACTCTTACCTAACCCTCTCAGTTTGTCGAGTTATGCCGAGATCCGAGCCTTTCGGCATCGCTTTACCGTTCACCTGGTCGCGTAACGTCAAGTTATATGCATTGCTCCGTGCTTCAACGGCGGGATCAGTTAATTCGAATCGTTACGCAAGCAATTAAATTCTAATATGAGCTGTCCCTACAGCTCCCGATAACACGTCCCATTGGGTCACGATTGGCAACCATTTCCATGTCGTAATCCCAATCGTCTTCTCTTGACCAATAGCGTGCAAGAACCATCAAGTTACGTCGACGGACACAGATTTGTCCAAATAGTCCAGTGATACTATCGGGAACGTAAAGCATCGTCTCAAATTAAATTGAAACCGATGAAACACCTTCAGCGATGTTGAATTTCCAGTACGAGTATATCACGTCATATATCTGAGAATTTTCAATGCTAAGCTGGTTTAAAGACACGACATTCATTCGTCACGATTGAACATACGAAACTGTGAATGCTTTGCACGTACCGTGGGAAAATAACGTTGAAATATTGTTAGAATGACAAGAAAATAAGATACAAGTAACTCTTGTGTGTGATTATAGCTATCAACGTAACCATTTTCGTGAGTTGATTTTTCAGTCTACTACGTTCATGTTATTTCGATGATATTTTAACATTACTTCACCGTTGTACTAACATTTAATTATGGTAACAGTGACGAGGAGGCGTTACCGTTCCCAGAACTGATAGTCACATATGGATACTAGATTTTTCAGTTACAACTACAAAACTTGTTTGCATCATGCATTCGGAACAGTAATTTTTGTTTACACTAAAAAATTAATACACCGCCATAAGGATTTTATAATATCAGTATAAATCGACTGGCCTTTTTCTCAGTGTAACAAAGATTGTTGTGGAAAAGCTTGGAAAATCTCTTCTTGTCGTATTCAGGTAAATTGTGGATATATTGCTGCGGATTTTCGAAAATTAAAAAAAAAATTATTCTTACGGGTAACGTGCTCGACCAATGATTTACAGGAACCTTAATTCCGGAGGATTCGTGCACAGTACGAAAATAATTGTGCAGCACAAATATCCAACCTCGTTAGCATAATTGGTACTAATAAGTCCTTCTACTTTCATACTTGTGAAAATAATTCTCAAACGCTACGAGAAGCCATTATTGTTACTCGGTGCCATTGGCCACAAGAAAAGCGCACGTGTTACCAATTTGCTGATTATTTCGCAACGACCAGGCGGACCACGGTCTCCTGCAGCTGGGGGTTGCACGTCAAATGCACGTGGTGCTAAAAAGTCGCAGAAAGATTTTCTGAGTAAAGAGTAACCGCCGCGTGACAAAGGTTCAAACACACATAGAGGTGAAATAATTTACCTATCTGTACGCATAATAAAATCTATCGAATCAGTTTAACGAGCGTAGGGTGAAACGGGCTGCGGGTGAAAAAGTACAGAGCTAATAAATCAGTTGCTGTTTTTTAATTCGTTTATTTTTTCGGTTTTCATTGCGCTAACGCAGGATCGCGGTGCAGGATGCAGGGAATGAGAAAGCGGGAATCGAGTCGTAAGTGGGGGTGGCTGGAGGGGGTGGAACCGGAACGAAGCGGAGCAGAGATGGGATGCAACACAATAAAAAGCATCGCTGGTGAAGCGCCAGAGCAGATGCATTTTACGACCCGGAGTACAGCACCGCTACACCCTGCAGACTCGTGGTGGTTCTAGTGGGCCGTCATGTCCAGCTTTCTACGTGTTGTACGGTACGGCAAACGCAAATGCGGTATATATGACTGCCTGGTCGACGTGTGCCCGGTGAATTGGTTTCAGTTTTTGCCCCTTTTTTTCTGTTTTATCTCGTTTTTTAAATCGATTTTCCATTCCTATATTTTTTTGTTCGCTTCTAATAAACCAGATCATGTAAATATAGCTTTTCGGACCCTCAACACGGACAATTGATTATTATTGATGTTTCTACAACACTTTGATGTGAAATGAAAATTTGTAATCAAGGTTCCCGTTACTTGTTAAATATATATACAATTCGTTCCGATCTCAATACCTACGACAACAGTAGTTGGAAAATTAGGTCGATCTTTTCTTGACCCTGATGGACAAATATTTGAAAGATTGTCAAAAGGATATCAAGGCTCATAATGACAGACGGGTAATGAGAAATGTTAATAACGGAATAAACTTTCTCCTGAAACTTTTATTCGATTGGACAGTTCGTTGGGAAAGAAGAAAACCGGACAACAAAGGGAGGGTGTAGAATGAGAGAAATGTAGTGTGCCGGACGTCAAGCGGGGGCGATATTTAGGGGCAGTAATTCACATTTTTCACCCTGTATATCTACCGGCCCCAGACTCACACTCAGAGCAATATACGCACGTGCTTCGAGTAGAATTTTTCCAGCTTTCGTATATACCGAGTCAGGTTCGCAGGCGAGTGGAGTGAGAAGCCAAACCGTTGCTCCACCACTCTCTCCACTTCTTATCAGAATAGAATTATTCACCCATAAATTGGCACTGTTTGGTGGTAACGTGTTTCCTTTGTTCAATTGGAAATAACTTTCATCGCTTTGAACGGTTTGAGGCAAACGGTCTTTGAAACTGCGCAGACCCTTAGGATATATATCTTATTCTATCCACATATGGCTATAGATTGGTACCAGTGACATTTATCTTGCTTCAACAGGTACACTCCATGAATGCACAAGGATAAAAAATGTGCCATATTGAACCTTAGACACGGAGTTTTCAAATGAATAATCCTTTGCTCCGCATGATTGCTGTTTGAACCAGTTGCAACTTGCCGCAGGTACACAAACCCGGAAAAAAGTCAATTGAGTAGCTCCATTGAACAGCGACAGACAGATATAGATAATTATGTGAACGTAAGATACGAAGTAGATTTCTAACCAATGTGTGCAATCGTAGCGTACATGCGTAGTGAAGGAAAATCGATGAAAGCTCGATCTCGTTCACATCGATGAATTGTTTACTGAATAATATAGGTACACGATCAGTTTCACATATTAAAACCCATTCTTCCTTTTCTCATCTGATAGTTTATCACTTCAAGTACCACATGTTAGCACTTTCGTTTTATTGCAAGAGCTATAAAAGGTCAGTGCGCGGATATAAAAGTCTGACTAGAAAAACTGTGCTTTTACTACCAGCTTGCGGATGAGTGGAGTGCATAGTGCATTATCGATATTGATATCTTTGAATTCAGGGGATATTTACCAGAAAATGGATTGAGCTTTGAGCGCACTGTTTACATCGGTTAATCTTCGATATCACGAGTCCGAATTCCGCGTTGCATACGGGCTAGTTCTGTTCAGTGATACACACTTAGATGTGGTGGCATTCAATCCGTTCAAATTTAGTGTAAATGTTTGGTTTGCCTCGGCACGACTTGCCACGGTTACTTACTCCAGGATTTAATTGCGAGCTGTGCGGTCTGAGGCGGGAGATGTGTTCCCAAATATCTGCAACGTTCTGGCTGACTTCTAAACACGAATTCTAGATTCAATTCCACAGCCTGAGGCTGCCGTGCCAACCGAAAACAAATAACCTACGCAATCTCAACGAATTTGCAAATTTGGAGGGTTGGTGTTATCCGAAACTCGTTTCAAAAGTATGTTAGCAATTGGCGATGCTTTAAGGAATTAAAATAATCAGAGTTTTCGTGAACGACATTCAAATCATCGATTCGCCATTTCTAAAACTCAGATTAGTATTTGCCGGAGACAAACGTTCACGTGTGTACGATTGACCACGTAACATTTGCTGTGTTGATCGCAAGGCCACTGCACTGCAGGAATAGCGCAGTAAATGTACAATTTACGCATGGGACTGCACACGAATCCTGTCATTGGGTTTATTGGTAGTAAAGTCTCTACCAGTGGACGATGATGGTGCGCACCAGGCACCTGGGGCACGTCTGCCGAAGCAGTTAAATACACGTTCAGGGGCTGTACATTCTGAGTCGATAGGAGAAAGCTTTTATCGCGAATAAAGCCGGCGATACTAGATACCATAGACTAGGACCTGCATTACACAGGTGTGCGCATGACTTTCGTCGAGAAAACTTTCATCCACGAAAAAGTTGACTTGAGTTTTCACCATTGAAATTTGCGGGGCGGTGTATGAGCCGTGAATAGAAAGAGAGGAAAAGATGAGAAAAGTAAAACAAAAACTAGACCCTCACTCTTCAGGGGTTTCAAAGTATTTCGCCAGGCACTCAAGCATACGCGTGAATACATATACACATATGCCGCTGCGAATGGCACGTCTTAAAAAGGGACGACACGTTTCCCTGCGGTATTTCAACCATATGACGACATCCCCTATCACGCGTCTAGTTACAATATAGAACTTCATGAAACAAGTGTAACTCTGTTTGATCGACTAATCCTTGCAGTTCGAATTCACGTTTCCACGGATGTTTTATAATGAGTGATCGTACAAATGTAAAGCCGTCAAATTGGCTATAGCTTCTCTTCTACACGCTGGGGCTTAAGCTGGCAATAAAACTGCAAATTCCGTACCGTGGAATACCTATACTAGGCTAGGGGTTGGATCATAACAAGAAGATTGCATGGCCTCGGCGTATCCCAGCTGAATATCGTTCGCAGTGATCAATTAGTATTGGAAATACATCACGCGAAGTCGATTGGTCGATTTATGTGAACACATCTGATTTGGTGCTAAGAGCCGAGCTCAATTTTCATCTGAAGTCACTTTGGTTTGGAACATTGCACGAAGCAGGTGGTATGCTTCAGTTACTGCTTACAGTTATTATCGTCCTCTGCAGTAATAGTCAGCAGTGAAGACTGAATTGCGTTGTAGAATAGTGATCGCACTTGCACCAGCTGGAAAGGTGTCTCCGGTTTTCATAATCGCTTACACAATCCATGCCGTGGCTAATCTCATCGATGATCAGTGGCAGACTACGTAACCGCGTTCGCGATGCATGTATTTTAGGACTTATTCAAGACGTGATCAGTGTATTTTTGACAAAAGGTTGGTCCCGCCCCTCACTTTCTTACTTACACTCGAGCAAACACTTTGGGTGTGAGTCGCTCGAGAGAAAGCATCGATAAATCAATGGAATATGGTAATGCTGCAATTTCAATAATTTAAATATGTATGAAGGAAAATGGAACAATTTGGAAGGCAGGGATCTGCCAGCGTGGCACTGAATCGCGTCTAATGAGACGCCAAGGTCCCACGAGAGGGAGCGACCTTCCTGCCCGTTCCTCTTTGGCGCCTCGAGCATCCGGCACGTCAGGGACCCGAAACGGAGGAACGACGGCGCAGGACAGACGTCTAATAAATAAAATAAATTCTTGTACCGAAATACAACTACTGCCACTTTGACGTGATTATCGAGTGATGAGAATTCCTCCATAAAATCTAATAACCCACGGGATGTTAGGCCCTGTTCGTGACATTTCTTGTTGCGGGTTGTCTAGAAGAGAGAAATAGCGACAGTGGTGAACTTAAACACAGACCTAGACTGTGGAGGATCGTAGCGACTATCAGATGGAAAATACTGTTCATTTGATAATGAGTTGGAGAGTAGTGTAGCTGAAACGTTTCAGAATAGTAAAAGTTAACGTCGAAAAAAGCTTTCACATGCAATTTCAAGATCAAGGATCTGTAATACATGAAGAAAAGTGAAATTTCACCATATTGACAGTTTTTTTTTTTATCCAGTTCGCATAATGTGAGAAGGGTAGGTCATGAAACGGCGAAATTAATCCCCACGGATGTAGCCTCGGTAAAGAGAAAATATAATTGCGGTTACGATTGCGACACTTGTGGTGTACCCGTTTCCCATTTAACTTAGAATACCGCGCTTGTGAGATGGCGCGTTTCTCGCCAGCCAGAACTCGATTATGCCATCAGAAGTGTCCCGGGAGAGCAGGCTAAACATGGCGAAGGAGAAAGTGAGCGAGGAGACCGGGGCTTGGGATCAGGGGCAGAGATGAACGGGTGACGGAAATAGATGAAGACACTAGCGAACCCTTCCCAAATCGTCCGTCTGTCACTTCTACCATGGATGCAAATTTTAAGGTCGGTATGAATATGTAAAGGAAACTCAACGAAGCGGTCGGCTGCCTACGTGCATCGGTTAAAATGCTCCGATGAGGCCTTACTTATCCTCACAACGGGATTAAATATCATCTGCACTGGAAGCAACGTTCTATTTGCTAAATAAGATATTTTCTACGCATCGAGAAATAATTCACCCCTATCGTTTTTAACGAGGATTCATACATGTTTTGCCGGCTGTACGTTTTCTATGTGTTGAACTATTCAAAAGCTTCGCCTGACTCGTCCGTTAACTAACTGACGTACGTGGACGGTTATTACTCAATTCATCAAGCTACGAACAACATCTTACCTCTCAGTCACGTACATTATACGCAAATTATTTTCTCAAGGAGAAAAATCAGTAAACTTTGTTACAGACAGAGCTTCATAAAGAGAGCTTTACATTAAGTATTGATCGTTGAATGATACATTATGCCTGTTGCAGAGGATTCAATTTAAATATCCTGATCGGAGCATCGCATGTTAAAAACAATGGTGGCTAAAAGGGTATTCCAAGCTACTGTATGAATGGAAAATGCTTGGGTATTCAAGCAAAATGAAATAACAACCTCTCCGGTTTCATTAGACGGACTATTACTGCCGCGTAGAGCAACAGCATTTACCGGCGCGAATCGTCAGTGCCTAAAACCACATTTTCCCACGTCCACGCAAAACTCCTTAATTTTCCACTAATTCTGCGGGACTGACGTGGTCTGACCCATGCTGAAGTGTGAATCATAATACAACACCCCCGAGCCCTTAAGTCCCGAGGGTGGCAGGGACGTTATTCGTACCAGTTGGGATTCTGTGGTCTGAGGTTCGGTACATGGTTGCGTTATGGTCGACTTATGAAACACGAAGACCCGCTGGTAGCTGTTCGTCGGAAATGGAATGTTTGATTTCCGGGAGTACAATGTCACTTCTACGGAGCCAGAACTATGCTCCTGGTTTCACTTTTCTTTTCCTCCGGTTGCTGGGAGTTCTGGGTAGTTGAAACCCTTACAAGTGCAAATTTTTCTTCTGCAGAAAATACTGATTTCTAGCGGATTATTTTATACCGTGTGGTTTTCATGATGCAATTATTGAAGTTCGAGTAGTTAAAAGTGCATCTCGATTTTCTTCAACAATAACAAGAGCTTGTGTAATTGAAGTAACGATCCGATCTAGCAATAGTCAATTTTTCAAAATACCAAACCAATCATTAACTATTTGACAGGAATAGCTTCGCGCATATAAGGGCGACCTCTAGTGCAATCGGGGGAGACAAAAGTAGCCCAAAAACGCTGGATGACGCCTCGTTGCAGACTCACTTCAGTAGGTAGGGCTTTTGCTTTGTCTCGGCTCGATTTCGTCACCACGATCTTTCATACCGCAGTCCATGGCACATGTACTTTGGCCTTTTGCACATCAACTATCTGAATAAGCTATTGTCTTGATCTGGGCTCCATTTACAGTACACACCTACAGGTGTATCTTATGATATCGGAAGAAACGCACATTGCCAAGGCCTTCCACGGTAAAGCCACGTCATTTCACATCAGCTCTCAGACCTATAGATTACCTCTTGCAGAGTCATAGGTAGACGAGGTTCAAAGTACCGCGAGAAATTATTAACTAAACTTGCGGTGGAAAGCCGGACGCGGTCCACCGTTGCGGTCCCCGTTGAAATACCATGAGCGAAGATTCACTGCGGATCCACGTTTCCGGATCCCGCTACCCCTTTCCCAGAGGAGTGCCTACCTTGAGTTTTATACCCCCCCCCCCCCCTTCGCCACCCTCTCTCCGCGATACCCCTCCTAAAAAATCATGGAGTATGTCCCGACTTCCATCGCCAAATTCCTCTCCGACCACGATAATGAGTTTGTAACACGTTTTGTAGTTTTACTTCGTGTGTGACTGTGCACTTACCATCCACTGGAGCCATTTAACTAGTTATCGAAAGCGTATAAGACTCGTACCTCAGAAGGCAAAATTTAGTTTAAATGTTGGAGCAGCAATAACAAAATTGAATGAGAATATGTGAGTGGTAAAATGTAATACCATTGTGACTAGAATTGTACGGTAAAACCTGTTTCACTCAACCAAATGACAGTCAACCGGTTACTGTGATAAGCTTCGGAAATTGTAATGGATTTTTAGAGCGTAGGACAAAATCCATCATATCGTACTAATTTTCAGAATAAAGCACACACGGTCTCTGTGTATTAGATAAATGTGTTTTCAATGGACAGTAATAATTTCTTTGAGATATTTTCAGTATTCGATTCATTACTCGAAGATTAGACAAGTTATATTTCAAAATTGTTAACCAGCCTAAGCTTCTGTCCAACTGTTGAATATTTTACCGGGTATATTTTACTCTTCATTATTTGACGAGTAATCAACCACGATCTGGCGTTTGAGCGTGATTCGGCAATGCAAAAAGCCGCATGCCTTTCACTAATTGAAGAGAGCGAATAACTATTCTGATATTCGCAGAGAGCGCATGTCAGTCGAATTTCCAGTTATCCCAGGCTTCGGTTTGGCAAAGCTGATACGGTTTCCGGGATAGGTTGAAGAGTTGACTCCGTTTGGTCATCTAATATTCCACCCTTGACGTGGCTAACTTGTTAACAGAGACTGGAAGTCTGATGAAAATAAAATTAATGACCGTGAGCCCTTGAGCCACCCTTCGTCTGGAAGTTCTCCATTGGATACGGAGCACCCTCCGTTTGTATGATTGATGCCCGGGCTAGTTGGCAAGTCTGTTAATTTGCAAAATTCAAACACCACACGTGGTGGCCGCAGGTTTTCCAGCGTCTTTAGTCTCCCCTGTCCAGCGTTGAGGTGTCGCACTATTTCACCTCAGCTACAGCCGGGAAGTTTCTACTCCTCACGGAAAAAGCCTAAGATGAGGAAGCACGAGAGGCGGGGGGGGAAACGGGATGAGAAAATCGGCTAACACGATGCGTGCACGCGAGCTGCTGATCGTGATACGAAAGCCTCGAAGGCGGCGAAGGGTATCGAATCCATGATAACGACTTTTAATTGCGCGTAGACCGAGACCTTTGCCGGTTTAGGATAAATTCTTACTCGAGCTTCGAGCCAAATGAATTCGCCGTAAATTAACGAATTAGTAAATTAGTATTCCCTTGGTGGGAGCAAGCTAGCAACTCTTCCTCTCTACCCTCCGTGGAGATGCAGGATAATACTCCTACTGTGTTCTTTACATTCATTGGATAATGCGTCATTCTTTTCAAGTATCCGAAACAAATTTGGGGTTAAGTAATTTAAACGTAGCGTAGAGCAATTAGAAGAGCTACGTAGAGGTCGGGGTGATTTAGGAATACAGTTTCTGGGGAAGAATTTATCCGTGAGATGGAAAGAGAGGGAGAGACAGAGGTCGAGGTGGAGGAGGGTGGTTAACAGCGGAGACTCGGCGAGCGGGAAAAAGGGATAGAGGCGCGGAAGAGCAAGGGAGAGCGAGAGCAAAAGGGGCTAGGAACAGGCAGGCAGACAGGTAACTTCTGGTAAGTTACCTCACACCAGCAGCCAGAAAACGAAGGAGAAGCGTACCACTGAAATATGCCCGAGGATGCGAAATTTATGTGTAGCCACACCTGCTTAGTACGCCTACATACGAAATAGTCTCATAAATTCCCATACATGTGTCTTATACGGCCTCTAATATCTTCTATGCCAAAGCAACGATATCGCTTGCATACAGTTTTTCCCATTCTCTGTCTCTCTCTCTTGCTCTTTCTCCTCGGCTGCTGCGTACCCTTAATATCGGTACCCACGCAGTGCAAGGTTGAAAAGAATTCAATAACATATCTACATTGCTTTCAAAATCGTCAACGATTACTCAACGTAGTTTCGCCTCCCATTGCTTAGCAAGTTATCGCAGAAGAAAGGAGAAATACTGATTGAGGATGATAAAGAGAGAGAGAGAGAGAGAGAGAGAGAGAGAGAGAGAGAGAGAGAGAGAGAGAGAGAGAGAGAGAGAGAGAGAGAGAGAGAGAGAGAGAGAGAGAGAGAGAGAGAGAGAGAGAGAGAATGACAAAAAAACAATCCGGCAATCTGTCCTCGATCTGTCCTTCGGTTTGAAATTTAACGAAATCACGTATCAAAAGGGTGATTTGTTTGAAAAAGGTTGTCCGCGCATGTGTTTAATCACCCCCAACTTTGCCGATCCTCCCGTATAACGTTATGTATAACGTGAGGGTATATAATATATAACCATGTAAAAACTTTTAATACGTACACGTCGAATGTCTCACGAAGGCGCGAGTACCTACGATATTCGCTTATATGACCCGTGATAATTTTGAACAAAAGTTTGTACCGTTCGCAGCTTATAAAGCACACGTTGTATTTTAGTTAGGCATCAGAAACACATTCGTGTCCAGGTAGATTGTGCGTACGTGGTGGTTATTCTAAAATGTGCATCGTAACTGAACGGGAAAAAATTCTTTCGCTACTGGGCTTATTCTTGTATAAATTTATCAATTTTGAAATAGAAACCTGTCAGAAGAATTAATGAAAATACGTTGTAAAATATTTCTGTGAACCTCTAATATTACTATTCTTTCGTAACACCGGTCCTCGAGCGAAAGAATATGGCTATAAAAAAGCAGGCAAACTGACAGGCCAATTAGTTGGTTTTTTATGCGCAGCAATTACACAAGTGCGTGTGATCGTCATACATTATTATATACCCTAGAACAACGGACTCCTATTCAAATAAATATTATATAGATTAATATTGTAATTCACCGGTCGTGTTGAACAGTGAATAAATGTGGTCGGCTGCTACGTTTTACATAGACGACGAAAGATTCAACGAGTATCTAATTCTTCATGAAATAAATATTTCATTCAAAGATTCGAAAAAAATGTTCATAGATAAATGTCTACACTATTTCTGCTGTCAGAGCGGAGCAGAAGTTTCAATACTTTTGCGAAAACGTTGAAATGCTGCGGGCACGATTTTTAAATATTATTTCTGTTTCACAGGTTGCAAAATCAGCGAATTTCGACGAACACTTTTTTCAGAGCTCAGCCAAACTCCAGTGCTCGAAAATCATGTAACGACGATAATACGCGCGAAGAAACCGAAAGCTCTTGGTTGTCAATTTTCCCACCTTGGGTGTACAAGTTTGAAAACCAAGGATTGAAAATGTTGTAACGATCAGGGAGTTTAGCTGGGGGATTGTTCTTCGTTCTATCGTCAGATAGCCTGCCAAAGGCTGTCGGAGAGTAATGGGAAAGGGTCGATGCGGCAAACGGGGATGAGAAAAGGGTGTGATGGTGTGGTCAGCACCAGCAATCAATGCCTGTGCATGCGACAGGCAGCGAACCCGATAGCACGCCGTGTTCCTCGCGACTTCACCCACTACGAACATTTTGTTCGGTCAAGCTTAGTCAAGTTCTGTTTTCGCAGTTTCCCGCTTTCCCGCACACTAACGTCAATCACTCACTTTTGCCATTAAAAAAATCGACAGTAGCTCTGCGTTTGGGGACAAATTATAATTTGTTACGTGATAAGTACCTGCAGATGATCGCACAATTCATTACAATGTGATTGATGTACTCGTCGAACATTAATACGATAATTATGGAAGCTGCAATGCTTTACGTAAAATTCATCCATGACTAGATTGCTTAGGAAAAACTTACTTGAGCTTACTTCAGTCAATTTCTTTTCTTCTTTTCGGATAATTAAGGACACGTTCCGACCTCCTGCGTTTTTTTCGGGATATTCAGATTTCTCACAAAATTTGTGGCCTGGGAAATTCACCGTCGCAATAATCAAATCGCAGGTACGTATTCGCGATGCCGTTTTACGGTGGTGCTTCGCGTTTGGGATGGATCAAAGTTTTTAGTATAAGCCTCGAGTGTCTGGTCCCATAACTCACAATCAGACGAACATAGAACAGAGTTGGGCATTCGAAATCCTGTCAAAATTGTGCAATTAAACGTTCAGTAAAGATTAAATTTTATTCCGTTCATCCGAGCCAGCTATCATGATAGTTAAAAAAATCCTCCCTCTGTTGAGACTATTGGCCATAAAGAAGTTTTAGAACAATGTAAATCAAGTTTGAAAGTTTAAGGTCATATTATACCGAAGAATTCCTCTTGATTACAGCAAAAATCCTGATAGCAGTGAGACTAATCGGAACTTCAGAAACATTATACGAGGGATGTGAAATTGTATGATTTTCTGGAAAATTTTGAAGATATACCGACATGATGGTCCATTCACCAGATTCGGTGAAGTGATCCGAGCCATCGCAGTGCGTTCGCCGCTCGCGTCCTTGTAGGAGGAAAGGGTGGGAAGGGGTAGAAGTGGCGTGTTGCAGACGTGAGGAAATATGAAACAAAAAATAGGATACTATAGAAAGTCGAAATTGCGTTAACGGGGGACGTACAGAGAACGACGTATAGAGGAAAGAGGAACTATAGAGAACAAGAGCGGCTCGTTGTTGGTGAAGCCGCTTTATTGGAGAGTGTTGCTATCGACAGCCCCGCTGTTGGGCGTATACTCGGTTCGCTGCGTTTTCTGTGTTATCGTTGTAGGGGCTCGAGGCGAAACCGTGGACAATGGTGAACCCCGTAGCGGATGGCGAGAGAAAGTAAAAATTAACGAGAATTCAGGCTCGGGCGGAGCCATTGAAAAACTGCCCACTCTCTCTCTCTCTCTCTCTCTCTCTCTCTCTCTCTCTCTCTCTCTCTCTCTCTCTCTCTCTTTCTCTCAGTGTTAACCGAGTTTCGGAGTTGTCGTTTTTTCGTCAGCTTTCCTCCTCGCTTCCCTGCATAGGTGCGTTCTCGTTCCCATTAGCTTCACCTCGTTCCACATTGGTTGCGCGATGTCGCTTTGAAATGTATACCTGTACCTTCAAGTTATACCGAGTTTCGCGTAATTCCACGTACATTTTACAATCCGTGACATTACACGCCAGGCAAAACTCCTCTGAAATCTCTTTCACCTTTCATTACATCAGGTATACACAATTCTGCAGCCTCGCGTGTAAGCGCCTTTTCTGTTCGCGAACGAAAACGAGAAAATCCGGTTATCGTAATTCGACGGTCGTTTAATGTGCCTGACCGTTTTAGTCGGCAAAACTATCCGGGAGTTAGAAGATATTTGGGTGGTAAGCCTGCTAAGCGGGCCTGCAGCACGTCGCCTCGTCCCAGGAGAATTCCGCCCGCCTACATCGACGGAAGCGAGGGCAAACACGTCGGATGAAGTCTAGCCTCCATCTTGAAAGACGCGGTGCGATAGTGCGAGCAAATGTTGATATAGATCGAACATTTAATCGCCTCTGCACCGGCTGTTTACCGACTTGGCATTAGTCGGTGTGAATATACGCGCCGTCCGCATGTTTACCACTGGATAATTATGGGCATCTACGTGTCCATGATACACGGAAGAAGCATTTTCACGCACGCCGGTATCAGTCGATGATAATCTAGATAAATTTCAAATTTTTTAAATTTATCAGTTCTCAAATTACCGCAATACGGCGTCGAATTATTTTCAATCGCCTTTACCGTGCAAGTATCATTCAACAGATCGACATGAGCGATTGAATCAATCCTTTTATGGGTTTAAATCAATTCCAATTTATTCCTCATACGACGCTGAGAAAAGACGGACTACTCTGAATTTAGAGGTGGAAACTGTGTGTTAAACTTGATCGTGACATTCATAAAATAGTACGGCTTTTAAGGCAGAAGCCAAATTGACGGTCCCTATTATTTGAACTCGATTCCAGATTCAATGGATAAGCTTCGATCAATTTAATCTGGCGCACTGAGACATTCACGACCGACCTTTACTCAATACGGGGTTTCGATTTAATACAACTAAGCGGTTACCCTCATCAGGTAGATGTTTTCAGTTCATTGAACTATTATATTTGATAGATTTTACTACGGAAGTTCGTAGGTTTTACGGGACAATTTTTTGTCTCCGTTACTCGGCAAAACGAAGGTTTGCCGATCTTCTGAATAATGCATCACGTGTCGCGTATCGCAGCTCCGAAAGTAATCCGATTCACTAACGCAAATAGCGGCCACCGACCAAGTCGTGAAATACACAGTGAAAAAACCGAAAATTGGCGAGACGTACCTTCGCTTCGAATTCCACTCCGCCCCTGTGAAGTCGGGATAGCGAAGGACACCGAGTAAGTAAGTCAATCATTGCTTGACGGCGAGTGAAACGTAATATCGTGAATCGAATTGAGGAACAAGTAGGTCACTCTCGACTCCCGTGATTCCACTGCATGGAATGCAAAGGGTTGCGAAACGGGGCTTTTCTGTACGTTGAATAGAATGATTGCTCTTTGAAGTCATTGACACGAAGTTTGAAATATTAGCTGCCTCTTCTTTATGGCCTGGGTGCGATTTTTTTTTTTTTGTTGCGTATTTCCACTCACCGTCATATATCAGCCGGGATTTTCATGGGTGCACGGGACGGAACAATAAACGAGTGTGTAACGTGCATAATCGTTAGAGCAAACATCCGAAATGATCAACTCAATTTCACAACAGCATCCTCCGGAAAATTTAGTTAGGTCTCTGCCAACATTACTCGTACCCGGGGTGTGGTGGGATCGGAAACAAGATGGTGGGCGCATCCGGCAGCTCGTGTGTGTTGCGGATGGTATTCTCTATCAATATTGGGAGGTAGCTTTTTTTTTCTACCGAAAATCAAGCGAACCGAGTCTACATCCTGTGTTTACGCATGCCGCGAAATTGGATTTTACTCCAATATTGGCTAGGATTCCTATTCAGCGCTTATTACGTAAGCTGAACATTTTGTTTATTCTAATGAAAAAATATAAAAAATGGAATCACGATAAAGCTGCCAAAATGGACCCACGGCTTGATACTCGACGGCGAAAATACCATTCTCACAAAAATTTACAAATTATATTAAAAACTCGTTACTGTTGATCGTCAAATAATCACTGTCAGTCGATAGATTCAACAGCATAGATCTGCAGATATTCCAATCAAAGGTGAAAAAAAATCACAATTATCAAAGAAAAGTAAGAATTTCCGTTACGTGAATAGTGAGTAGCTGATTTGTAATTATTATCCCCTGATGGCAAATCATGCAATATACATATACTCGCCTCGTTATATCGATCCTGATTTCTAAGTGAGATTAAATCGCATCAAGTCAGAGAGGCGAACCAAACATGGCACAAGCGGTTCAAGGATTTGGTTAATAACTAATTAAACTCGAAGCTTAAGCCGAGAATTTCGACGAGCTCCCAATCGTTAGTGGAAGCTTAGCGAACAGGAGTGATATAGAAAGTCGTTTGAATCGCCGCATGGGCTTATTATTAAAGTATTATTATACATATTTACAATTCCGCCGGCGGTACATGTTATATACATGTATTTCAACGTCGCGACGGCGTATAATAACGGAGCAGGGCCAAGTAAGCTCCGTATCGAAGCCTGAAAATCAATTACCAATCACGCCTTGCGCTAAAGCTCCGCGCTCGCTTGCCTAGCAGAATATAATGGAGCCGAAGTCCTCGTGTCGTGCTTGTGAGAAGCTCGAGCGAGTTCCCCGCGTATTGATTCGCTAAAAACTGAGGGCTCGGTCCGCTGCGAAATTTAAGAAGCTTTAAGACTCAATTTGCCTAATTGGACTCCGGACAAATAATTTGACGCTTCCGCTCGTTCACTACCCAGTACGCGTACCTAAGCCTAAATTCATAACCCATATGCTCGCTGCGAATATTTCAACAGTACTCTTTCATTCATGCTCGAATGGTTCATAATTTTCAGACGGAGGCAGTTGTTTTTCATACTAGTTAAATAAGGATTTATCGATCGGCTTGAAAGAAGCCATCCTATCTTAGTACGTGCCGATATTCCCGTTATTTTTACCAATAATTCACAGATTACTGGGTAAATTTGGCTCAAAATCAATTCGAAGTTGAGTCAGGATAATCCGACGGACCAAATTGAAGTACTAATCTATCTGTTTTTGGGTGCGTGTAATATGGAATGAAACAATATTCATTTCTGCAAATGATTCAGGAATAGCTTGATCAATTACAATCAAGATCAACTTCGTTGTATGTTTGAGGTAATCGCATCGATTCGGACGGAAATAATGGAAATCCGTACTACGACGACAATCAGTGTCAGGTACACGTATAGTGGTATTTGAAGAAAATTTTTCGTTCGAAAATTTTTGCTCTTTTGAAATTCCAATTGCGTGATTAGAAGTTGCGACCAATGAATATTCCACCTTTAATGGCATTACGAAATCAGAATAATTATTCCTTACAATAGATGGAACTATCTATTCAGAAGATCCATATTTTAGGCAAAAAAAAAACATCTCTACAAGATTCAACAGAATCCGTGATACGGAGGTCCGATACTTTTCTTGTTGAACTTTTACGGTTTTGGTTGCAAATTGTTCGTTCAAATCATCATATTTCTTTAATAAAAACTCATGCTTTCACTCAAATTGATTATACTTCAGAGGTCCCATCAAAACCCTGATGAAGGTAAACTATTGACTGTGTATTTTTAAATAAGCTTCAATTAGTCGAAATCATTCGCTTAGAATGTGAACGAGAAATTTTGTTTCTCATCGTACAAGCACAAGAAATAATGTTTAGCCGGAAGAATTGTATCCCCTCTAAGTTTTCGGAATGCCTGCTAACCTGTCAGTGAGCGCGTGCTATTACTGAATCAGAGGTCAGAGAAAATCTGAATGAGCCCGCAGGATCGCGTGGAGATCGATACTTTTTTGTTCATCCTCCCCTTTCCTCGAAGGTAGGATCACATTTCTAAACGACGTCAACGCGCTCCGCATATCCGGTGACTTCGATACCGTCTGTAAATTACCTGTAATACAATTAGAGACCGGGCTGCTTACGTAAGCATGAATATTGCAAGTCTCCGGCGGGATACCCGGCCCTCCTCGAAAGATCACCTCTTATTAATCATTAACCCTCTCTCTTACGCGACATCATTCTCGTGGCGGCGGGGCACGGAGGTGACGAATGATAATGACCGGAAGGGACACCCGGGTAACCGCAGTCATTTGTTCGCTTGTCCTCTCGTAGAACATAGACCCACTACACTAATTAGCGCCGCCAGGTGGCAGGACCGCGACTCGCCCACACATTATACGGATCCGACCCTAAAACAATTCTCACGACGATCCGAGACCCTGTGACGGAGATAAGTGAAATTGTATACTCAAAAAGGGGGATCCGTGGTTCCAATCGCCGTCAGCGTCTACCGCCATTGCTGAAACTATATCTACCGTGCAATCGTCGTTTCTGCCGGGAAATCAGAGAGACAGCGATCTAAATTTACAATTTGGTTCAACACAATAATTCAGCGGAAGGTGTTCGATTTCAAATGATGAATTTTCTCTGTCGCAAAATAATCGTCGACGAATATAATTCAGCTTTTGACCAGAAAAAATTGGCTCCAATTATACTAACTGTTAGAGGCGGTGTCCAAACGACACATTGTTATGACTTACCCGCGCATTTTCTTAAAGTCTATAATTATTATATGACGCACGATATTGAATGAGATAAAAGCCACGATGTAATTCGCTTGAAAGTTTTTCATTTTGCAGAGATGTTATTGAAACATTATTTGCAGTGTAGCGTGATGCGTGTTTCTGCGGCAAGTAACGGCTTTCAAATTTATGTCTAAACGCAGGATATCTTCGAAACGTATCCCTGATTCTGTTCTGTCCGCGTGCACACATATGGGTGTTGGAATAACGGAAATGTATCATCAACTATTTCATTCGATAGCTAAATTATGTATTCTCTATCTGTAATAAATACGATTCGAGATTATTGTGAGAAAATTTGAATAATCCTGACACGTGGTGTTGTACGCAAGGTATCCATTTTTATGGGAATTATGCGGTCAATATGTCCTATTCACAACTTGTGCTTGTAACCAATGATCGCAATACACTTTTTGAGGAAATGAGAGCAGCATATATGTATAGCCACGTGTTCACGAGATGTGTACAGGTACGTCAATTTGTCGGAATATAGATTGGATAAGATCTGAAACGCCGCGAAACCACCGTGCAAAGAGTGCGGCGCTGCGACCGTATGTACCTACCATGTACTCGTGGCGGAATAATCTCAAAGCAAAAGCGTTATTCGATGGAACCTCTCGGGAGAGTGAAGAGCGAGGGCTTCGGAGGCTGCTGGCGTGGATCCGTCAGCTACAAAATAAACTCATTCCGCACAGCGAACTACACAGGCGCGAGCAATACTAATACAAAAATACATGTACATGGATACACGTGAACGCAAGAGAGACCCCAGGGATTCCCGTTACTCCTACTCCGTAAAGATTCTGAATAATTATGTTGATCGCGAAGGCAACGAATCGGCAACCGTTTGAACAGATTGATTACGCTTTCAGTGCTGATCGAATCAAGGCACGAATTCCCGAGGACATTGAAATGTTGGCAGGACAGGGAAGATGTTGGAGACGGTTGGGAACCTCTTGTCTCAAAGTACGAATATATCTTGTCGACACTCAAAGTCTTGTGGATTTACGTGTCGCACTCCTTCTGCACTTCGTTGATCCATTTAGCGAGTGCTTATTCAGAGAAACGTTGGAAATAATTTCTGGTTCAGATTTCATTTATTATCTCCGAAGTGGGACCGAATTTGCGACTGGCTGCCTTTCAAGTATTTGAAACTTGGGTACTCTTATAAGAGCGTGCTGATTCGCTTGTCAAATTGCTGATTATTAGTCGTTAGAATATCTGAGTAAACGGGGATCACTTTGAAGTTGCAACAAGAAACGCGAGCTGTAGCTTTAGCGTAATTTTATAAAATGCATTGTCACATATACGGAAATTTTTTCCTCAAATTGAATCCAATGTATATTTTAAACTATATACTCGATAGGTTGAACCGTAAGGATAAGTTTCGCGGTATAGAAAAAATTTCAAACTGACATACGTCGCGTGTAGAAAAGAAACGTCGTCCCGCGTCAATAACGGGTAGGAACCAATATTCCGGGAGAATGTGACAAAATGTTTTCACCAATTCGGCGACATCTCGATTCAATTCAGTCCTGAGGGTAAGATTCGAGCTTCAACTGACAACTACTTGCGGGTGGCCGACCCTTTTGCGTTCAAGCATTGTGAACATAGGTATAGGAATTGCGGGTGTTCGCGAAAATGAGTTGACAGTATATCGGTGTCATTTTCCGTCGCGCCCCCACGAACTCGCTTCACTGCCGATGACAGTGCATCGAAGTAAATTCAGGCTGAGGAGTAGGAGTCAACGTCGATTCCGCCCGGCGCAGCGGGTTGCGACGATCCGCGACGCGGGCCGCGGTGCCAAGTGACGGTAGTGAAATTTGACCCCCGGGGAAATCATCTTAGAGAGGCGTCCGTGGCTGTCTGATCAGGTTGAGAGGAGAAGAGGAAGAATAAAAAAAAGTGACCATTCGCGGCAGGACGTTGGTAATATCGGGCACGACTCGAGTCTGCAAACGGCATTCATATGCCGGAGGCGACCGTAGCAGCGTGCCTGCTTGGTAACACTGTGGTATGCAGTTGATTATGGAAGCTATATGAAGGGGCTCGACGTGCCCTAGCATCTTGAGTACCCTATGAGCAGAGAGAGAGAGAGAGAGAGAGAGAGAGAGAGAGAGAGAGAGAGAGAGAATGACAGACAGAGAGGTACCTTCGGTCCTCCACTCTCCTCTCCACTCCTCTCTGCTAGCAGCTAAGTCAAGCCAAGGAGATAGGTGAGCCTCCTACGCTCACGGTGAGGTATACACACTGATTCTCAATCCGCGAGACTCTTCTTCAAATATCAAGGTGAAATGGTCGCGTCTGGAGGTCAGTCATTGTCCAGCTCAAGACTCATCTTCAAACACTTCTCATTACCGGAGCATTTCGGCCAAGGAGTTGGGCCTGCTTCCAAGCCTCAGCAAAAACTGTAACGCTGATCCTAATTCTGATTCACAATCAGTGAAACTTCGAGTATTAGTAGAGCGCAATAAGCGATTGAAAAGTAAGATTTTTCTTATCAAGTACGAGTTTCAGCCATCTATTGAAGAGGCAACCTCAAACCCGTAATCTAACTAATTACGTTAATTGGTATAATATTCTTTCAGGTGGGCTCTCAGAATCGGTGGAGTGTTGCCAATGGCATTGTATGGGCGGCGGGCGCCGTCGAGACCGCCGGAGGCAGATTAATAATACAGACATGTCTCTGATATGTTTACGTGCTAAGGATGTGGTTGAGTAGTCGAAGGTTTCGAACGAAAGATGAAGGATGGTTCGAAGCCGGCAAGGTGGAGCTTACCACCCACCCTCCGACCCTGCAGTACACAGACTTCGGCAACGTCCTAAGTTGCTGTGGAGGTATTACCGTTATTACTACCCCCCCTCGATTCACCTGACGTTTCTCATCCTCTATTTATCAGTCCTTCTCCGTGCCGCTCTGTCTTACGTTAGCAACATATACGTCCGTACGCCCGTGTATGTGTGTATGTCTATGCCTATGTGCCCGAATGTCTCGCAGATATAAACTAAGGCTTAATTATTCTGATGCGTTTGATTTACGGTCTTGTCAAACTGATGGAAATTTACCAGTCCTAAATTATTGCGGTATCGAAATACTCGGGAATGAATGTGTACAGCGTTTTTTTGAATAATTTAATACCTCCTCTTACCTCGGAATCAAAACTTGAAAGCACCTCAGGGTGGATTCTTGGTATATGGTCTGAATAATATTACATACCTCGTGTGGGAAACCTACACTTGAAGAATTTCTGTAAATCACCGCCCACAAGGTATTACCAAGACACAAAGTGCCCCTATCACATGAAAACTGATACGAGCTTTACACTTCATACATTTCCTGGCCGACAGAATTAATTTCATACTTTTTGTAACAATATTGAAGAATCATCTGGACATAGATTTTGAAATTATACCATTGACGTGGTCTGAATTAGTCAGCTACGAAGACTGACAGAAACACGCTGAATAAAAAAAGTTTGGCGAAGCTCACCGAATGAAAAAGAATGAGTAATTCAATTTATGTATTTTGAGCCAAACTCTACGTCAATTTTTAAAACACTTCGCGTCGTTAAAAAAATATCAGATCCACCCTACAGATTCAAAGTTTTTCCCGCAGCGTAAGTTTGACCGTCTGTTTGAATCGGGGTCTTTATTGTAGCAGTCAAAAGTCAGATCCAGGCTTGTGCAAGTGTGCAGCGGAAGAGCAGCAGCTCTGTATTCCTCACCCTCGTCTTTGCGAGACGGAATTGGTTTTAAATTTGAACATTTCATTGAGAGTTTAATAAAAGATATTACGCCCTAAGGGTTCCTCTGTCGAAGATCTATAAAGAGTAACGACCCTTCCTTATTCGAAGAGTCAACTAAGAATTTCACGCTAAGCAAATGGTCCTACAACATGTCGGACGTATAATATTTAACGGCACCCTCAATAACAATCCTTACAGAAGTAATATATTGAGAAGCATCCTGCGCACCGATGTCGAAATAGGACCATCAAATTTTCAAAAGTTTAATTGCCGGGTTTGATACTGTCGTTGCGTAACTAAGCACGAGAAAGTGATTGAAGCCTTTATTCCCGGGGCGTAAGACTTAAGACCGCCGTCTACACTGGCAATGAGCGAGGGTCTTAAAATAATTGCAATTCAATTCAATGTGAAGTACCGAATTTAACGACAGTAAGGTATACGCTGTGTTGTTGTGTTTTTTTTTTTCAATTTTTTTTTCGCTCAAATACGGATTAACAACCGTATAAAAACACACGCGTCAACGGAAACTGATTTTATATTCGACGGGCCGGAAGACCGTGAGGGCGAAATAGTGGAAAAGTCAACTTCGAAACATTCTTGTGAACCCAGCCGAAATCCAGCCATCCACGACAGGCTTACGAATTCGTGAGCCTATTTTAACGAGCTGCCTGAGGATCGAAGCCCTCCGGGCGCCCCTACAAATTGGCCATTTTATTGAGGGATGTTTCAGTCATACTTAAATGAGAGGGCCGGTTTTATTCATCCGAAACGGTAGTGGAGGGGTTATATAGCAGGCGAGAGCAACCGTAGCGAGAGATTTCAACGCTGAATCCGAATCGGAATTGGGATTCGCGTCGATTCGTTCGTCAATTAGGGTGAAAGCACGAGCGAATTCCGTTAAGCCGAAGGTACATTCAAACTGTTTCCGCGGCTCGACTCGAACGCTAATAAAAATAAGAACAACAATGACTCCCCTCGCTGTACAGCGGATCCCGTCTCGTTTTCTTAGTCCAGTGAACAGGCTAAAAACCACCAAATACGAACCATGCGACTGATCATGACAAAATAAAGCGCTTTTGAGTAGTCTGATTTTAGGCAGATCGGGGCAGTAAGTCACATATGATTCCGAGTGCGCAAATCGATGGATCCAGTTGACTACTCACACAAAAGAAAAAGATAAAGAAACTGTAGAAATATTCGTTGTTCTATTTAAACGGTGAACTACGTTGACGAGCTCTGTTCACTGTTAATTTCCTGTCTCGTTCAATCCCTCGGAAGAGAGTCGAATAAAAGAACCTGGGTTAGACCTTATCGCGTCTTTCTCAAAGTTCTGTCGGGGAATCGCGCACGAGATGACCAGAGCACCGAAATAAATTTGAAAATCTTAAGTGTCTTTCACCCTTATATTTCACCGTCATTCGGGCGGGAATGTACAGTGAGACACACTGATGAGAGGAATAATATCGAGAGAAATGGAATTGAACGCAAAGCCTGAAAAAGCTTGGTGCACGAATCAGTCGCGTTGAAAATCACTATCAGCAAATATCCGATAGGTGAAAAGTCTGGCTAGTGCGGATCGTCAAAGTTTCCAGTTTAAAAATGTGGTTTAGATGAAAGATAGGCAGTAGCTGAATCCACATCTTCTGATTCCAAACTCTTGGAAAAGTCGCGTCCCTCTCTTACGGAAGAGAGAACCACGAGTGAGTGCCGGTAGAATAGAGAGGAAGAGGCAAAAGTTCCTCCATTAGCGATAACAATGAAAGATGGACACCAGGGTCCGTCCGATCATCTTGACAAACACGAACAATGCCTCCTACTCGTCTCACAGCCAGCTAGACGTCATCTTATACCCGGCTAGTCAAACAACGTGATCCAGGGGCAGGCTAATCGTAATCAGTGATCCCAGATGAATGATTTACTCGATTGAGAATAACAGAAATTTATTCGGAAAATTATCCGTCTTTCGATCCTACTCGAAGAAGGCTCAATATTCAAGTTCCGCTTGCATCGCGTGTGAAATGAACGGCTTTTCTTACCGCTATTCGAAAATTGTGGGAGAATGTAATGCGGACAATTTTCACTGCCGGATCAGCTTGTTGTAACTTGATACGTTTTAAGATCATAAACTAAACGATGGCTCAACGCGGTGGATTTTCGAGCTTACGCCGTACCGGGTAATCGAACGCGAAGCATTAAGCACAGATTGCCGGGCCGGTTGATGCAGGGTAATTTGATACGAGTTACAAGGAGTAACCACCGTAATCCACTCAGCGTGTTAAAACTACGAGTTTTATTACGTTCGCATTTAGTTGGAAATAAATTAAAACAATTTCGAATACCTCTCCACAGCCTTTACAGCCCGTAACAAAGTTGTAATTTCACTTCCTCGCCTAGGCAGAGGGTCGCAAAATCTGCTCGTTTGCTCGAATCATCATTTTCCGTACGAACCGTTTCTCTGCTTCCACGATGAAGGAAGGAAAAATATGACAATGAACGTCGAGGAAAACAACTTGGCTAAGCTGCTGTCGAATCGGTGGTTTAAGGGTTTAAAACGTATTACTCAACTTTATATTTTCATCGGTTCCTCATATCATGAATATGAGCTCGAGCCGGTTCTTGGTTCAACATATTCAACAGAATTTCAGAAGAACGAGCGAGTAGATTTATTGTTAATCAGTTTCAGGGAAATTGATATGAGTTCAATTTAACGTGTCGGAGAAATATAGATCCGAATAAACCGCTAATAAACTTGGCAATATCATTTTTTTTGAAAGTCACAAATGTCAGGCGTGCAGGATGGTACAAACTCATTTCTGAAGTTTAGTTTCGGATGCTCGTCAACAGAATTTAAAGGGAATTACTTAAGAACTGCCGAAATATTCCTCAACTTTTTTTAAATATTATTTTCATAAAATAATTGTGAAAAAGCGCAAATTTTGGAGTTGTGATTTCAGAATGCATCGGCAAGACTGTGACCGTAGCTTCGTATCCGCAAAGAAGATTCCAATCATCGTAATCCGACGGAAACTCAATACGCTACAGGCAACAGAGTTTCTTCGCGAAAAAATGACTGCCTGTTTAATTTTATACGGATAGCTGTCATTCATTGCTAATGATCTAAATGACGTCAAAACATCATTGACTTTATTTTCCAGCCTAAAAAGCAAGCTTGTCGTTTACCATGAGCAAATACAACTTGATGCAATTACCATTTTTCCAATGTCTGAATCGGGTAATCGAGGCTATTTCTCCTGTGTAACTCCTAACCTTTTGATAATTCACACTCCGAGGATAACTGACGTATTACTTGGAATAAAGTAAAGACGAGATAAAATTACTTTTAAGTCGTACAAGGGTGTGACAACGGTGGTTGTAGAAAATAAAACAGAGCGAAAGAGATGGAAGGGAGATGGGTCGAGCAAAAGGTACAGCGCAGGACTTTATACATGATTTCCCTCGAGTCCCGAACTAAAGCATTTCTGGCAATGCACTCTCAGAAGCACGCGCTGGCCGACGGCCGACTGGTCACGCTGGTATCTCACTCGCTAGGAGAGTTGCCCAATCATGCATGCATTACGAAATTCGACAGCAAAGTAGAACAAGAAGAACAGAGAGGAAGCCCCGAGCTCGACAGCAACGTCGGCGAACCGAAGGATCGGGTACGAGGGACGAGGACGTCAAGGGCCAAGTTCCACTTCGCCTGTCCTGTAGTCGAAGGGACTCGCATAGGTAATAAGGTATCTTGGATCCAAAGATCACAAGTTTGAGGAACGCAAGTTCGGCTGACTTGCGGTGAAAGAGAAGCCCTCGACCATGAAATTAAGGGAAAAATGCCAAATTATAGACAGTGTCCTGATATGCCATGTTAGTCCCGCAGGATCCACAGATTGATCAGACGGTTCACCAGCGAATAACATGTGGAAAAAGTTCAATCAAACGGAAGGTGAGTTTCCGCCGAAAATATGTTGGAAGTTCATATATTGATTGATTCGGCGGAATGGATACCTTCGACTGCAAAGGACATTTGAAGACTGGAAATTCTTCAACCTTGTAGTAACGTAGCGTGACGTTGGCGGTGGACGACACGTGTCAAACATTCCGATACATTTACTTTGAACCATGTTTCAGGAGCTGTGAATTCCACGATTACGTCACATCGTTCTCTCACTCTGTCCTACAGCTCCGTCTCGCTCTTTACTCTCTCGCGTAACTTTCTCGGTAGCAGAATTTCAGCGGTGTCAATCAAGAACTTCATAAAAAAAAAAAAAAAATACTCGTTCCGATCCGAGAACGAAAAGTTATATTACATCGCGGCTAGCTCTCTCTCCTCGTCAAATTAAGCACCGCGAGGCGGTCCCTGGTTTATACACCTTCTTGGAAAAGAGTAATTTCGTCCAACGCTATGAGATTCTACTCTGCGCATTTTCATAGACGTATGGGGGTGGTATTTTTTTGTTCTGACTTTGTCCGAACGTTGCAGCTGGTCGTTTGCACCTTGACGGAAGGGGCCGCGAGAGACTGAAGGTAATGACTACCCAGCTGCTAGCCACAAAGCACTTGCGTGTTTCAAAACTATTCTACAACTAGCTCTTGAGCTCATATTCCATTTAACCGTCGAGTTTAACTTACCTGTATTTTTTAATCATACGCTCGATGCCTATAAACCGTAAAATGAAACCAACTGTTAGTTACGCTCATAAGCGTATCTCGAGAAATGGATCGTTTTCAAGAGACAATAACATGTCATGTGGTATTTTCGCATTCGAGTGACTCGAAAAGGTCGGAAAAACAGTTAATAAAAACGATTTACCAAGGCAAGAGGTAGGTAGACGACTTAATAAATCGACTTGGGCCTGCACCAAAACCTCAATTAAAATATAAAATTTCAGCTATTTTTCTCAAGTATATCAGTTTCGATACTGCTCCAAAACTTGCTTAATAATTGATTTGATTCTGTACAAGATAATACTTTAGTATACAAGAAAATAGTTTTGCAACATTTGGTCCGATTTGGGACAAATTTTTGGGCTAGTCATTTTTATTGTCGAAAAGTGAGAACTTACTCATCAAGGCAGTCGATGAAGCTGGTCCAGACATCAAGTGAGGTATTAAAAATGATATGGAAACGCAGGAGATGTATGACTCATTGCAGAGTGTTTCATCGACGTTTGAAACATAAGAATCTACGGTAGGTATATGAAGTGTTACACGGTTAAATTGACATTGGAAATTACGATATTATTTGGAAAAATAAAGAGCATCGGTAACTATGTGAAGTGTATCAGCAGCAGACAGCTGCGGTGAACAGTTGCCTTTCCGCACTCGTTAATAAATCGATGAACAAAATCCGCTTGTTGGCGGAAGCAAAGTCAGACACGTTTTGCGTGCTTATGACGCGAAGCTGTTGTATTTGGAGCTTTGGCCTGGGATTTTACGAACCAAATGATAGCGCATTCGATGGAACACGGGCGGCCGGCTAAGAAGATTATCGATGCTTCGACGCGTTGCTGCGAGCTTAACAGAATCCACGAATAATTCGATAAAATGCCTATACGCCCGTTTTAATTGGACCGAAATCGAGCACGCCCTGTTATTCGAAATTCAAAGTCTGCCAGCCGTTATCGCAGATCGTAGAAGTGCCACGAGGTGTTAAATTAGCGTCTAAAAACCTTATCAGCGCGTGCAATCGCACGAAAGTTCCTCTACACGGTTTAACGATCAAGACTTCGAATTTTTCATCTCCGAGTAGCTGGCTTTCCGATAATATTTCCCGGACGAAATTCCGCAAGCTCGTTTAGCTCCGGTTCGCTCCACCAAACACACTTGAGTGAATCGATTCGGGAACACAAAGCGAATGTGCACGCATTTGTGCCTGCATCAAGGATTACAGGAAATCGCGTTCGAGCACAGTGACAAGGTACGAGTCTCCGGGGGCTGATTTCCAAGTCAACGCGATACTCAACAGCCTCGTGCATTTAACGATTGCTACTGTTCCACGGGCTGCGGACCGCTTTGGGCACACCCAAATTTCTCTTCGTTTATGCTCGCTGCACAGGTGAACATGCGGATGCTCCGAATCTCGGACCAAATTTGGAACAAGATAAGCTAACTGTGCGTCTTTACGAGAGATGATGTGAATCGAGAGTCGGGTAAAAATCTAGATCTTGTCACAGTTGGCGGCCTGTTAATAAATGCATGTAAACGAATTAGTATAATAATTTATCATATGCTGCAACGGCTACTCGAAGCTGTTGTTCGGATAGGCAATCGATCCAAATCTTGCTGTGCTTTGGTTCTTAAACTACTCGGTTCATACGATTAAGATCGAACTTCATTTAAAATTAGGATATGTTCGTTTGATCTGTTGATTATGTCCGCTAATTTTTTTCTCTCTCGAATTTATAGTACGATCTACACAGATACATCCTCGATTTATCAACTTCGGTAGAAGTGATCTATATGACCTTATAAGTTCTGGTCAAATGGAGATCATAGCCACATACCCAATTTCTGAAGGTGATACATAAGGTACTCGTCAGTGCTGCAACTTACCTGGAAAAAGAAAACGAGCACAATAATTAGAACAGTGTAGATTCAATTCAATGAATCGATTATGAAATTCGTTCAATCTTGTCACATGCGATGAAAAGCAGATGGTTACATATACAGGATATTCGTGTGATTATGAAAATACAAGCTTTTCACAATAAAGAAGAAATTTCTCCTTGAATAAAAATTATAATGTGCGTATGGATTTAATGATAATTTTTTTTTTCTCTCTTCGTGTACCTAATTTCCGCTCCTGAAATTCTCAATGCCATTAACCATTTCGGATGAACGCTGAAAAACAATTACGCTCGTCTTCCCTTGAATTATTGATTCAAAAAAAAAAAGTTACTTGACTGCAGCAAGCAGCTCGTGTAAAATAAAAAAATTATAGCTGGAGGCCAATGAATGATATATGTATAAGATTGACAGGCATGACTGCCACAGAGGAACGGGGACGGGGGCGGGGGGGTAGAAGAGGGTAAAAGGGGGTGACACTGACGGACTGACGGTTCGGGCGCTCGCCCCTCGTCCCCGTAGCCGGGTATGAAATGGGAGATATATCCCCAGGAAATGATTATAAATGAAGCCATCCCAGCTCCGCGAGTCGAGGAACTCGCCCGCCACTGCGACAAAGTAAGAAGAATTGATGATGTCAAAAAATAAGAAAAGTGTACGTACACCGGTGTGAAATTGGACTGCTTGTTCCTTGGCAAAAATAAGATATAATATTTGAATGAGCAGGAATAAGCCATGAGTAGAATGATATTGTTTTGGAAAATATATATCAGCCACGGTGCGCGTAGGACCGTGGGCACTTTGCTACACGAGAATAAGATATGAACTAGGAATATACACGTAATACGCGAGTTTCATGAAATGTGCGCGCGCGTGAGAGTAAGAAACGGAAACGAGATCGTGGAGGATGAGATTGGGAGAGTAGGAGAGAAAGAGAGGTATTGATTGATTGATCGGTATTTATTAATGCCCTAGTTTAACTATGGGGCAAATAGTTAACAAGATGGAAGTAGTAAATAAAAATAACGTAACAAATTATAAAAATTTTGACAATGTAGATCGCACTCATGCATAAATTAATAGAACTAAAACTAAAACTAAAAAAACGAAAAACAGAGGGTGAGGGAGAGGAAAATTCAACGGGTAAAATTTAATTAGAAAACAAGTAATATCTAGCGGTGTACATGTTTGTTAGCGGTTAACGAGCTCCATGCAAGCCGGAATAGATCAAATATGGAGACTCCCGCGCCGAGCGTTGCTTTTGTAATTGAGTTTGGCTTACTAATTAGGTGGCCCGTACGCCACGTCGGAAGAAGAGTCAAGGCCCTCTCCCGCGATCGTCGCACCTGGCCGCATGGGATAATTACAAGTTTCGATTCCGGAGCACCGTGAGCGGCCTCAGAGCTCGAGAGATGACCACGGGGTCGCGGGACGCAGTGCAAACTGCGACATTGCCATATCGGATTAATGTCGGGGCTGATAGAGCGGATAGAAATTGAGTAATTGAATAACTGTAAATTTGCATTTGTGTTGTTGTGGTCGGTTCGCCGTCGCCGCAACCCCCGCGGACAGGACCTGCTGCAGGCCGATCGGCGTGTCGACGTTTGGCGTCGATACACGGAGCCTTTCCCTCCGGGCATATCATTTCATAATTACAAGGGGGAGGGGGGTTTGTCCGATGCCAGTATTGGCGGCATCCCCGCTTCCGTCACCCCCTCCCCTGCAATTCGGCAATCCTCCGCGAATCGAAAAATATTGCAACCGAGTCACCTCCACCCGTAGTGATATATCTTGCGGGTTTGCTGGGTTGTTTGTTTTTGTATTTTCTTACTTGCAGGGTCAGATCTGCTTCTCTCGTGCTGTAATGATTGATTTCGCTATATACCGGACGAGATAAGAACGCGAGACGCGAAACTGGGACAGCTATAGGCGGGAATGTTATTACACAGCTGCTATATATACTGCGGGGCAATTACGAGCGGTACACTTTTTCCATTCCGGGACGATCTCGAGATAAGTGTATAGCCGGATTTTCCTTGCGTCAGCACTCTCGAAAGATACGAGCGGAGGAGGAGTAGGAGGAGGAGGGGGGAGGAGAAAATTCGCCGTTTTCTCCTGCACCACCGGATACGGCCCTCGCGCCCTCCACTCTTCCTCTTCCTCTTCGCCTTCCTCTTTTCCTTCGTGTTCCTCTTCTTCAGCATCAGCTTCAGCTTCTTCCTCCTCTCCGCAGCTCAGTTGAAGTTTGAGCAGCGGTCGAGGTCGGCAATATTTCACAACGCACGGAGACATAGATTCACGGTGTATGCATAATATTTGCCGAACGAGCGGGAAAATTAGAAATACGGTAAGCCGCTTTTCTTATCAGCCCCATAGTTTACGATGACAGGCTGGAAAAGGGGTCGACCGAGACGTGGCGAAGAAGAAAGTTGGTGCAGCGTGGGGCGTGGGACTCTTTTTTCGCCCACAGAGGAAAGCTGCCCTGGAAACCCGTACGACGGTTTTGCAGCACTCGTTGTCACCTTCAGCTTTCCAACCTTCTGACCGTTTTGCAGCTTTGGTCTTCTGGACCAGCGAACCTAGCCACCGAAAACGGCAGATGACGACAAAGGATTTCCTCGGTTTGACTCTTAATCTTTCACACGCTGCCTTTCAAATGGCTGCCTGCTATGGGTTTCTATGTTGCCTACGTTCACTCTTCGGGTCTTCTTGGACCTGATCTGTGCCAGCAAGGGCCTCCGGCAAATATGAAAGACACGTTTGAACTCCGATGATTAGGGTGATGAAAACGATATTCAAGTTCAACTACGTGATTGGCTTCCAGCGGTGGACTTTTATATTAACAAGTTGTCAATTCGTTGTCAGATCGGTGTCGCGTTTGTAACGAAATATTTTGGAATTTTAGTAACCGTCACAGTATTTCTATTCTGCTGATCCAGGCGCTCCTGGCTTTGGTACTTCGTGTCGGTACGAAATAATTTCTGATCGAATGCTTGCAGGAATTCAATTAGAAAATCCTAATTCAGATGTATAACGAAATGAAACAAAGTTGAAGTTGCAAAGTTGACGACTGTTACGTTGAATTATCGTTTCGCATGATTGCAAGTTAATTTTACTCGATAAACCCGGAACAAGAGTACATGAGGATACCCTCGAAATGACGGTAAAAAGTTACTCGCAGGTTTGCATGTCCTTTAATGCGAAACGGTAAAGGGTAATTTGTTTCCAGAGACAGTAAAAAATCAGCACTCTGATCCAGCAATAATTGGAGGTAGAGTGTTTTCCAAATGTCTGCAGAGTCCTAATGTCTCCTCACTTTTCATCCGACGACGAAAGTGACAAATTCATTCCGGGGATGAATTTCACAACAGGCAACAAACAACGAACCGAGATCCACCGATCTCCGGGAACTTTCACCCAGCATTCTGCGAACGAGACAGAGACCGAGAGGCACGATGCTCGCGGTGCAGGAGCCGAGGGGCGGGAGTCACGGGGGAGTTATGAGCCCTGGGTATATCCTTCGCGTATAGCCCATACAGTGGGTTCGTCGTACAGGCAACAGCATAGCGCCGCGTTATAAACGACTTTTCGCGCAAAGTTTGCCGGCATTCATCACAGAGGACGGCGCGCCTGTCGCGTGTCTAGGTCGGCCGTTTGCCAGGGGTGCTGGAGCAGGGAGTGAAGTCTGAGGTCACCCTTCGCGTGTCTCGTTGGACGGGGTGTGGAAATGGTCGGAGGGATAAAGGGTGGCGCGAGGAAGAAGGTCTTCCATATACAGAGTACAGAGACACTTATTGCGAGTGAGAGGGAAAAATCGATCGGACTGCGAAATATTTAATATGAGTAGAAACTATGAACTTCGGAATATAAGGCTGGACACGGAGCGAGTGTAATTTTATCCTGGTATTAAAGATAAACTCCCGCTCAATTTTAACCGTGCCTGTTTAGCTGCTCTCTTAGTCTATTTGTTTCTACGATGTAATTTGAATCCGCGTAGATTGTAATTATGGACGATCGTTAATTAACTTTCAACGGCAAAGAGAGCGCACTGGAACGTGAAAAAGCACATCTTAAGATTGATTGATGCCAGTAGCGTCGGAAAATCTACTTCGGGTACCTTACACATCGCAGCTGCTTGTGAGTTCCATCTCAGGCAACGCGAACCTCGTGAAATCGATTGATCATCTCTTGCCATCGTTTCCTTGAATTTCAGTTATTGAAAAACAATCTAGATTCAAGAGCGCATCGAAGAAATTGGAAACTAGATATATTTAGATACCGTAGACGATGGGTGTGAGAGAGAAACAGAATAATTGGTTATCCTACGCTTCGCGAACAAAAGTTTCACCTCAAATTGATTGCGTATATATACTTTCCGACTCATCACCCGGTGAATCATGGCCCGGGTGTAGCGGGAATCTTCCATAATTATATTAATTACGAAACATCGCCGGTAGCTCAGGTACTCCAGACTGTTATGTACATACACTTGATGGAAAACGTACCAGAGGGTACGCGATGTAGGTGTCGAGTAAAACGGGGCACACTGCATGTGTGCAGCAGTCAGAGAAGCTGGCTGCAGCGTGCATACGTACTCGCAGTTTTGCGAGTAGACGAAGTACGGAGCTTCGCAAGCTCGGTCCTTGCAGTCAAAGTGGAGGAAGTTCAGAAGCAAACCCGCAGAAGCCGAATTCCGGGAAATCTAACGGAGTACGCTTAGTTGTTCCGTGCAGTTCGGATCCACCAGGAGAGGAGAAGCACCTTGCCGCCCGGCTATGATTGGGCAGGGGGGTTGGAATCGAGGCTGCCAGGTCTCCGAACATTTGCAAGAAGCGTCATGCCGGGCTGACTTGGAGGCTTTCGCGGAGTATTGAAACGAGCGACGCGGCTCTCAAGATGCGGAGAAATCGCAAGCTCGAAAGCTTCGAGGATCCACGAGTGTGCGAAATAGTGCATCGCGGGTATTTCACTGTTCACAGATATGCGGAGGTGTGAAAAGGGAGCGTTGAAATAGCGCCTCGGAGCACGTGCCTTGAGGAAGGCTGCAGTTCCCACCCGGAACGCGAAAGTACGCCCTGCAGGATCCTGGAACCTGTGTCGAAAATCGATCCGATACGACGTGGTTCACTCGCTTTCAAATAACCGCGTGCCATTGCCCGCAGTGGAGTCGGAGAGGAAGAAATACCGCCTGGGTCGAACGGCTAGTTTCACGGTTTAACTCTTATCGGCGCATCTGCCTCGCGCCTCCGATAAATGCAGGTGTCATTCGTAAGTTCGTTGCAACTCTCGGCGAGACAGTTTGTCCTGGACGTAGGTGCGCGCCAATTTAAAATCCTCCGTACAGAATGGCTCTTTGAAGTATCGATCGGAGGGCGTTGAAAATAAGTGGTGATCAATTAGCGTGCCTTCTATGAATCGCCGCCGTTGCCGGCGTAGCTAGAATTTTCCGAGGCTGTTGAGGGCGATTTAATCACGAGCTGAGGGTAAAATCTGCGGTCGGAAATAATTCAGCATGCAGCTTTATGCTAGAAATTAACCGCGTGAGACCCGCGACCTTCGCTCTTCCGCACTTCTGCCCCCCTGCCCGCCCCCGCAATCTCATAGTTTGGCTGTTTAGGATATAATAATACGGTTACGTGTGAATTGAGTTTGGTGGCTGTATGCCGCGCTGGTGCACCGATGTACGGAAATGCCGGAAATCGTGTACCTGTTGTTGCCGGCGAGCGTGTGTGCCTCCGTTTCGCGGACTCCGTACCGAAACCGCGAACAATTTGAACCTCTGAATAATTCGTAGCCGCACTCCAATCTAACTGCGAATAAATTAGACCGAATTAACCGAGCTTTGGAACGTGCGGAGCCCTCGGCGTGGCGCAGGATACGTGGATGGAAACAATATACGCGGGAAATATGCCGACAATTAGGTCCAATTAATGAAATTTGCCGTTATTGCTGGAACACACGATCCCCCGTCCCGCACTCACCCTGGAATTTCTCCTCTCGTATTACCGCGGCCTTTGATTAATACAGACATTTTTTTTTAATTTGTTTTATCATGACCAAACTCCCGGAGCGGGTACGCTGAGGATCCAAATTGTTAGCTATTTGATACCGAAGTTACTTTGCTACGCTACTCGACATACTTCCGTTAATTTGCCGGGCGAGAGGCATGAAATACCGTGCATTGATGGGAACCACGTCAAACACGATATGCAGAGAAACGCGGCGCTCCGCATGCGGAAAATATGCGTTATAGCTCGCTCGTACGGTAGAAATTGAAAAGTGCATCACGCAGCAATAATTTGGTGCAGGTTTAATAAGTACGGTAAGGTTGAACGCGACTTCGATCAGCTTCGCCGGGGCAACAATTTATTTTCGTGTTTGTTCACCGCAGGAAACTTTTGTGCGGGGTTTGTCAGCACTTTTAGATTAAGGACCCATTGAAATCTCATAAAGTCCCTACAAATGCCTTCATTTGGAATACCCGCCCACTTTTGTGGGCTCCCGCGGCAGTAAAAGCGGTTTCGTATGAAAGGCTTACTTGGACCTGATGGCACCGAGACGGGACGACGACGGCCGACGATTGAGCCGAGAGGAGTGAAGGGGGAAAAGCCGATTGATAGCGGGCGAAAGTGTTTGCGGTAACTGGAACCGCTATTCCGGTGCGGTCACTTTCAAAGAGAAAAATTTTATTTCCCCTCGCTGGCCGGCTGCGAGAAGGTACGAAAGGGCGAAAAGGGGACCAAGGAGAAGAGGGACTGAAGGGAGTGACGCCTGTTTCAGCACTTTTCTAACCACGGCTCAAGCTTACCGCGAGCAGGGTGATGACTGGAGGAAATTCTGTGCCTCGAAACGGGTGAAACACGACCGTCAGGGAGAAGCAACAACTTGCTTCGTGATTTGCCGATCCTTCTCATTGATGTCTCCTCGTGAAAATCTGACAGATTCTTATCGCATGTTTGAGTTACACTTAATTCCACGAAAGGGAGGTAAGTTATTCCGGCGTCGAAAGGGGGTCTGCGTATACTTTGATACATTATATTATACATGTATAGTCTACTCAAGATGCATGCAATCAACTTGATTTTCGACAAACTTTCCCTATCATCGTAAAAATGGATTCTTAGTATACACGGATGCGGATGCTTTGATAACGATTCGGCGAAGCTAATCAAAGTCATACTTCGCTTCGCGAACATGATGGTTCGACTTTTTTCTTCTTAATTTTTTTCTCCGTTACTCGTTCTCGTTCTCCTTTATTTACTCTATTTTTTTGGGCTCATTTCTCATTGGCAGGAGAATGATCAGAATTCGTAAAGTTTCGCTCAAAACTTCGAACACGAATTCTCATGTTCTCGTCAAGTTGTCGGCAAAGAAAAACCTCGAGAAATTGCGTAGTTTGAAAAGAACTCGAGGAAGAGACGAGAGCAGTGATAGCTCGTGCCTTTCCTTCAGCGACCCTCTACGCGCTTGATTCTACTGCGCCGTATATATCCGTCCACCCCCACCCGCGGCCACCGGCTGAGATCAGATTTCAAGCAATCAAATTGGAAGCGATGTATGATCTAATAAAAGGCAAGGAGTGGGTACAGCCTTACGATCTTGCAATCTGAGTTTCGTCAGAGTGCTTTATGTGAGATTTTCGCCGTATTGCTTTTGTATTGCCATAGGTCGTCTGCTACCCCGATCATCGGATAATCTATATTCGGATGTATTTAATACCGTTCACTTCCTCAAATTCTTTCCCAAAACGAACTTTGTTCTCTTTTCGTCAAAACCGTGCTGGAACGATTCTTAATTGACAAATGTTCTGGTCCCACTTGGAAAACGTTAAGGTGGAGGCCTGGCTGGCGTTGTTTGCGCGAACGTCTTGCGCCAGGAAGTACAAAGAGTGAAGCATCGATTGTTAATCTCGTTGAAAGCACAAGGTAATTCTATTATTCGGTATATCCATCGATGCGGGATAGTTATAGGCACTACTGCCAAGTTTATTCTCAGTTCGTAAACTGCAATGGCCCGCGAGCACTATATCGGCTATCGAATAAATATAATAAGCCTTCCTAGCACATACGTGGAAGCGGAAACTCGATAAGCTGAGTAGTATAGTGTTCACAGTATTCTCGCTAATGTTCTTACGAATCGACGAAAGCTCTGTGGTAAAACGGTCGTTCAAGTCTGATTAGCTTGCCTGAAAACATTCGAACCATTGTATTTGAAGGCCACCCACTTACCCTGTGTCTTTAGCAATAATCTCTTATCCCAGGTACGTATTCTATTAGACTCGGAAGCGCGCGGTCCACCGGCATTTCCGTCGCTCCGCTAGGGCGAAGGCAACAAAATTCTGACGAGCTCTACCCTATCGCCTCCCGGAGAGAGGTGGCCTTTACTGCTTTCCCTCCCTAGCTTTTAGAACAAATACTTAATCCGAATTGCAGACATTTGCCTAAGTAAGTACCCGCCATTCAAAGCAGCCCCTGTTTTACGTCTGCTGTACCATACTGAGGTTTTTTTCATTTTCTTTTATCTCACTGTTGAGATTATTTTTCTATTTGAGCATATCTCCCTCTCGGAAACTTCGTTCAATCTTTTACTTCGCAAAAATTCCTGGAATTTTGATCATCTGATGCAGGTTATATACCGCGGTGTATTAGTTATTTTATAAAAAACCTCACTACTTTCATCAGAGAAACAACGGGATTTTTTTTTTACCTGATTTTTCCCTCGGGTTGAACACGACTGAGCCGCTGCAATTCGCCTTTCCACCTTCGTTACGCTACCGTTGTACAATAATAATCGATTGCTTCGCCGCACAGAAAGGTATACCATACAAACATTGCCGAAAGTTTCGTATAACATTCGACTAATTGGCAATGTCGCGTAATAGGAAACCCAGCTGACACAGCTCGGTATTTTGATCCTGCTTTTAGTCGAATCGAATGGCATTCGGTTCTGCGTGATATATGTGCAGATATACAACGTGCCGTGTGGGAGGGTAAAACTCGGTGTACACAAAAGTGTCAACCGGCGTATGAAAATGAAATGAGGTTTTCGTGCTCGGAGCTTTGCCTCCGAAACGAACAAAGTTTGGCATGTTGCTATAGGTATACACGCTCGGTGAATCTCGCTGAACAAACGAGAGAAAATTCATGTAGGTACTAAAGACCAAACTCCTTCGCACATTTATTATTATACCCAGTATGCCGCCGTCGTCGACTCGGACGTTAGTTGGCGTTATCATCAACGTGGTCGAATTCGTAGTCTGCCATGCCAAACCATATGTTTTCAGCCAAGCAATTATTTAGCTGGAAGCCGTAGTACAACAAGTCTTTCTTTGTGTGTGATTTCCACCCAGGAACAATCATGGGATTACAGATTATCAGGATGGTCGAGCTCTAAACTGCTGTATTCGACTGCAGGAGCTTGCTGAGCCACCGTGAATTTAAGCGGCTTGCCTTACACGAACAAGAGGGCACGTACAGGTGTACGTTTCCTGACAGGAGTATCATCTCGGTTCCATCGAAATGGAACCTAATGCGAAGCTTTATTTTCAAGTGCACTTATAATGCCTGGCGGAAAACTGGCTGTAGATGTTCTCGCAAATGTAGACCGAGTTTTGTTAAACGGCTTAGTAGCGAACCATCGCGTACGTTTTTCTACGTGTTAGCAACTGCATCTACGATTCAACGAAGAAGGTTAAGTCCCACTCAAAGGCGATTACTATTTACGCGATTGCCTTGTTTGTCCCCTAGCCATTCTATGATATTACACTTTTGAATTCACGCAGTATCGAAAGTTTTCTGAAGATAAGCTGTAGCGTACCAACGCTCGGTGCCTAGCAATAAGGTACTGGGTGAAAATCTACAAATGAGTCTTTGAACAACCAGCAGAACTGTAATTGTACGTTTTCGCATCAGGGATCAAGAGCGAATGTAGAATTTTTGAAACGTAAAGCATCTCATTTAGCAACCTGTCCAAACTATCATTAGATGCGACGGGCTCTCGCGGCTTCAAGTAAGACTATTGTTTGAGAACGGCAGAAGGAATGAGCTTCGAAGATAGAGTCAGACGCGACGGCCCCGTCATTAGGAAGGTTGTTGATACCGCCAGTTCATTTCCTCCTTCAAATCTCAGGCGAACACTCCTCGTCCTAGGAAGCAGGAACCAGAGACAAAGCGACGAGCAGGCATCCGGTAATCCTAGGAGGAAATGTAACGCAGCCTCTGTTCCTTCTCTCGCCATCACTATCCCCCCTCACTTCAACCTCCCTCTCGTCTTTCATCTATTCCCCACCGGCGGGTATAGGTAATTGGGATTTTGAGAAAAACGAGTGCAAAACTGTGCAGGGGAAAGGAAATTACTCAACGATCAGATCTCATCTGTTCGATTAAGGAATCCAGTCTTCAGCTCGTTCTCATGCTGCGCAGAAAGTGAATATGGTAACGCCCCGAGACTTTTCGTTTTGGATTAGCTGGACGGATCGATGTTACAATTTGCTCTCCAATAACAGACGAACTTTCATCATTTCTCAATCAATTCCACAATCAGCCGTAATCATGCAACCCAGTTCGTCTCACGCTTTAGAGTAAATCAAAATCAGGAGACGACCGGAAACATTTGTTTGAATGCCGAAAGCTTGGATCAAACTCACCGTTCATTGGTGCTGATGTGTTGTTTTTTTTTTTTTTTTTTTTATTTGCTTTTTCGTAAAATATCAATAAGTCGTTTCGTTATAGTTGCTATGAATGTACTTTCATTTTATACATGTTACCACGAGAGGAAAAATGATTATGGCTTTGGATAATCTGAAAGCCTACGTTTCGCACCGGGAGTAGCAATCATCCACTAAGTAATCCAGAGCTCGCGAGCTTATTTAGTGACATCAATGAGACGCGGTCCGGCAGCAGAACGAAACTCTAATTAACCTCAGTGAATAAGCTTCCGAATTTAATTAAGGATATTGAATGGGGGCTAGGTAATAACGGATGGAGTATATTGGCTGCGGTGTCACAAAGCTAGGCAGGGCACCGAGCGTTTTGTGCTCAAAGCAAGGCCAACACCTACTTTGATGTGGTCAGAGCCAGTGCGAACCAGAACCAGACTACCGAGAGTAACCGCGCCTGCAACCTCTGCTCGAGAGACTTGGCCGAACTCTCCACTTCCCGCAGAATCGACGAGTCTTACTTTCGCCTCTTTCGAGTAACTCGGACCACTGGACCTCAGATGGTCAAGCCGAGGGTTCGCAGGAGCGTGGCGTCAATGGGCTGCAGGTAACAAAGGAACCGCCGACTGGTACACACAGAACCCACCAAATCGAAATTGCAATGGGGATTTGACAGTCGCTTTGATGTCCTCCGAACTATGGGCATACATATCGATACTATATGCGCACACCGGATTAGCTTTGGAGTTGACATTTTTTCGCGGTTCTTGTATCGAGTCAGCGTACAGTGAATTTTGAATGTGTTCGTCACGTTTCAGTCAGTCCTTCGAATATCGTTCTCGCATCGGCGTAGAAGAACTTTGCTCTATTCATGGCATGGTTTTTACTGCAAGGAAAAAGAAAGTAACAATAAAAGGGTAAAATCAGGAAGCACTGATTCAAAAGATTTTCAACTGCAAGCGAGCATGTCGAGAAGTAGAATAGAGTACGGTGTAGTTACAACTTTTCAATTGGACTCGTCTTGTTCGGATTTTCCACGCTCTTCGCAGTTACGCCAATATAGATGTCTTCAATTCAAACGAGTGAATGCTTCCGTTTTACCCGAACTCCTTCCCAAAAGGAGAGCAGATGTTGATTTATATTCTCGTACATGATATTTTCAACACATATGAAAGGGGGTAATACGATTTGCATTATGCCAGCGACCTCCATACTTTGGTAAGTTCGCATGTGGGATATTATTCCATTTCTGAGTTAAGTGAAAAATACCTCTTCGTGTACGACGTACCTAATGTAAATTTATACTCTGCAGCATCATGATGTCAAGTTTCCATTATACCAAACTTTTCCACGATGTACACACTACGCAGGATCTTTATTATTATGCACGAAGTATTTTTTTGTGTCCTTCTCTCTGCCGGTCGTCCACTACCTGAGTTACAACATTCACTATCTTCTCCAATCGGTAGTTTCGTTCCTCTCGTGCCCATCCCTCTCCACCCTCTGTTCCTCTCTGTGACGGATCAGAACAATTTCCGGCAAAAGCGGATTCATTAATGCACAGTGTCACGGCGTAGACCTGCGTCTACCATCTCCAATGATCCTTTTCGACGAAGAAAGTGAGTACGAACGTTGAACTGTGCCACCACGGATTTCACGAACTAGACCAGACTCTATCGCTTCTATAAAGAGCATGAATAGAACTCGTAATACTTTCTTTGATATGCCACCTATAATACAGTTGACAAAGTGACGACTGTTGAAGACTGGAAGACGTCAAATCAAATGGACGAATTTTGGCCTGAGTATGATATTCCCACATAGCATATAACAGTAATAGGCGTTGTATACCTGCCATCAGTGAAAAGCGAGCGGTTATCTCCTGTGAAAAGAAGTGTTTCATCAAAACCTCGCGGCAAGTTGTAAAAGGGTGTTTTGACGAAACAAGTGGACTCTGGGGTCAGGGATAGCGTCAAATGACGCTCAACACTCGCTTATAATCCTCCACTTTTACCTCGGTGTTAGCGGGAAGATTAAAGGGGGCAATTAGCGTTAACATTTCTCCAAAAGGGGATTGAGTTATTGCTGGGAAAATCGATGGAAGCTCCCGGTGAGGGTGAGATTCGGAGACTTGGCAAAAAAATTAAAATAAAAAAATTTCGATACAAAATCGACGTTCCGATTCCGACGTCTTTGACGCTCAGCTCATCATTTATTCAATGCGAACTCGTTTTATATGAAGTCTGAAGAAGTGGATGATTTTAGTTGAACAGTTGAATCATGCATCTCTTTCTTATTACCGTAATTCAATATTCGTACCGGATTTGAGAGCAATCATACTCGCACAAATGTTTCCAGCGGTATGCAAAAGTGATCTCCTCAGGGTAAACCAAACAACGAATTGAGCGAGTTATTGTTTAAATTTTTTGCTGTAAGCTACGGCAGCTGGATGGTTACAAAAACATTAAAGAATATCCGATCGCTGAACTATAATTTTGCTCACAATTTCCGGCGAGATTCTGCGAGATACAGCTCACAGCGATCCAATCCCCTTTTGCTGCCAGTCGGCTTTATTCTTTCTCAAGAATACCGTTCTTCCTCTGGATACGCGTAACGTCTTTGATTCAGATCCTAATAGACATAGAGGCAGCATCGATAAGCGTGTATTCAATTTGAGGTACGATCCTCTTGATTTTATGTCGCTTCTTCGCACATCCCTTACTTTTCTTTCTATACTTTTCAGGAAAATCTTATCCATGCTCCTGACGTATTAAAATCACTGGGTAGGTTTTTCACACTGGATACCGGAACCTCTTCTTGAAATCGTGAATTGAAGCAGACGCCTTTCAAGTAAGATAAATGTATGCTACATGCGAAGAACGGGACGACGTGAACTTGGCCGTTGGTCTGTATATTCCACCCCTTGATCTCCCACGACGTATTCGATGCAATCGGGGATGAGGGGGTGGTTTTTATTTTGATCGTGGCAGTCAACGTCCTATCCTCGCCTCTCACGGTTATCCGAGAGTCCCCCGATGCACTTTCATTCGGTTGGATCAATACCCATTTCTTTGATTAGGAATTTTTGATGAATTTGTTGAGTTGTATAGCATTCGACTAATTTCCATTTATACCAGTTCGCAATTCGATTCAATTATTCGCACCGAGAGAAATTACGAATTTACAGCAATAAATAACGATTTAATAAGAGGATTCCTTACCGCGACATAGCCAAGGGGAAGAAAAGCATGCAGATTATTCAAGGAGGAGATAGAGAGAGAGAGAGAAAGAGGGAGAGAGAGAGAGAGAAAGATATAAATAGATGGAGAAAGGTAGCAGTAGCAGTGCCTTATACCCACTATTATCTCAAGCCCCGCTACCCTTCCAGGAATTTATTACTTTTGATAATTAATTACTGGAATCGATCGGCAGTAAAGGGAACGTCGCTTCTGCGGGATTCATTCCAATTAGAATTTAAGATTCGTATATTTCTTAACGTCAAACGGAGTACGATTCACCGTCTGCCTTCAACGAGCAACCAAACTCGTGTGTTTCCTGATTGAAACGTCAGGAAAATGTACATTCTTTTAGAGTTTGGGCCCACATCTATAATCCGCGGAAACTTGGGCTGGTAGTTACAATCAGCTACTCACTATTTTAATACAGTGACAACATTTAGGGGTTGTTTAACAGCGCCCTGAGGCCTAGCGCCTCGATGCTCCCGGTGGCTGAGAGGCTGGTAGGGCAACTTCACGTAAACACCTCCTTGGCAAACTTCTCTCCACCAAGTGTCTCTAGTTAGAATTTCGAATTCCCTTTTCAACCCCCGCATCTCCCCTCCTTTTTGCCCCCATCCACTTTGGCTCGAGTTCACCCACGGTTCACCCTCGACTCATCCTGGGCCAAACCCACCTCCGTCATAACTACTCCCTAGTCGCATACTTCGACTAATAAACCGAGATCTCTCTAATTAAGTTTCGATATCTAGCAGCAACGCCACCGACACCGAAACCCCGACTGCCCGTAATGTTATGCTCCTTCGAAAACATCTCATGTGCGTCCTTATCTTCGACACAGAAATTATCGCCTATCACGCACCTGATATACATATATTTCTCGAGACAGAAATCATCCAATCTCAAGATTAGTTGGTATTTCACCGTATTGAGCACGAAATATACGTTTGCACGTAAACATACGGAACATCTCACACATCTGACAAACTACTAAGCTTGGATCAATCTTTTGTCACTTGAAGTAAACTTTAAGTATGGCAGAAATTCGAGATAAATATGTGAACAACTAATTCATTTTGAATGTTACAATGCTTAAACGAAAATGGTAAAGCACATGTAGAAAGCGTGCAAAGGTCAGCGAGTCGTTTTGTGGTATGTTGTACAGAAGAATCACAGCCAATCACAATGCAGTGACAGCGTAACAACTTGAATTAAAAAAGAATTAAAATGCAGAGCTGATCAGTATCGCTTTGTGCTAAGGGGTGGTTTCAATCTGAATTTTCAAAACTAAGACAATTCATTTTGTAAGAATTTTTCATACAATGCTTGTTGATAAAAGTTCCTTACGTGAAATCAGATTAGTGAAAAAAGCTCCACTAATTTCTATTTTGAATTATCAGGCAAGTTTTTATCAAAACTTGGGAATATCGCAGTATTTGCTGTTTCGTCCATGTATAATAATTTATGATGTACATCATACATACATATGATGGAAGGGGGGAATGGTTATCAACGAGAAAAATGGTTTTTATATCAGTGTTTATATAGTTTCAATTACCCAGATATTTATTATTTGAAAATATCGAGGGATAGAGTCAGACGGCTTGTGCGTTATTTGTTTGTTCCGGCATGCCTGCTGAAATTCATTAAATCGAGCTTATATTTTGCGATCAAAACTGTACGTGGATTTACAAATACATACATTCGTATATTCTGTTTACTGAATTAAAATTTAGTTAGCTGGCATAAACTGATCTGGATATATCGGAGCACCCATTAGTTTTTAATTGCCCTTGATGCAATAAACAAAATGAGAATGAAACGTAAAGGTGAGTTTGAAATCATTTCCAGCATGCAATTTTCAGTCTAATAATTATGTTATTCACCAATTTCCTTTTTTACCATGCAAACATATATAATTATTCACGTGTAAGTACTGCAAATTGTACCTTGATCGATAAAATACGGATTGAAAAATAACAACGAATTGTTTGTGATCTATGTAACAGGTTAAACGAAAGCTAAAGGAAAGGTAACAACGGTTTTGACATTCCGAGTGGCAAAGGCAACGAATGATTGGAGAAAGAGCAGGGAACCATGTATCGTCAATTTATGATTTTTGGGGAAAAAAGACTCTGCGGTCCTTGCTAAACTAGCTAATTGTAAGCCAATATCATGAACGATAAGTCGAAAACTGAAGATTTTTCATATGACAGAAAACAAGTGGTCTCAGATGTTCACACGTAGGTCCTTAAAGCTCAATAATATGTGTACTCAATGCGCAACGAAACACATATTCTTTTCATATCGGTATATAGAAAAAATCAACCTAATACGGAGTGAAATTTGATCAAAACTCACTTTCTATTCTGTTATTTGTTCATTGTTGTTCCAATAACGAATGGAACATTCTCTAGATCTCACGTTCGCACAATTATCAGAACCGTTCCACTGGTCACTCATCAAGAACCTCTGATTACAGTTCGTTTGAGATACCGTCTAAATTTTTTGTAAAGCGAGAGTAATTCAAATTGCCACTCCGGTTTCAGCACGGTGAAAAACCAGTTGAAATTCCTGGCAACGAATTTCACCCTCAAGATTGAGGTGGGTTGGTTCGTGAGCAGGGGTTCGCGCTAATTAAAAGTCTTTATATTGCCTCGTCAAATTCGAGTTTGCAATTACGAAACGATTTCTTTCCGCGTCTTCAAGTTCAAGCAGACGGTTCGGGGGGAATGAAAATTATATTTGCGTATATGAATATATTTGGAGCTGGAGTAAGCTTTATTTATTTACTAGATGTTGAAATTATCACATTCCGACATCCTTTCCCGGAATATTAAACTCTTCGTTTCATCGCAATATGCATAAATCTTCGTCGGCCAACAATAATTATAATCTCTGTTTTATCAGTATTCCACCGTAAGCGCGAGTATTATTTTTGGATGAGTAATTTCTTCCATCGGTATCATATTTCTCCGTGTAAGTTATTGAAAGCCTCTGAGTACTGAACTGACACCGGAGACAAAGTTTCAAAATTGTCGCGAACGGGTATTACGTAGATCGTTTGTCTAATATAAGACGAAGGCATGAAACAGTTTCGGAAAGTTCGCTCCCAGGGGTTGTATCACTGTTTTACCAGGGTCTCCCCGGAATCCTGGACTATATTTCAACGACAGACAATTCCGTTTTCTCTTATTGTTTAACGAAAAGCCTTGTAAGCTTCAAGTATGCGTTCGCAAACTATATTACAGAGTTATAGTCTGTCAGTGCAGCCGTGATTTATGGATCACCACGCAATGCTCAGTGTTTGTGCATCAACATATGCGACGGACACATAATGTGGATATGGAAAAAGTATCTCCGTGGTACATTACAGTGGTTCATTACTCGAAGCTTATCCCCATGTTTGTAATTTTTTTGAAACGTGAACTTCAGCGCACAGTGACAACATGTGTATATTATCAGCACAACGGGATTGAAAACCTGGCCAGGATCCTTTAAACCTACTTGAACGTTATTTGATCTCACGGCTGTTAGCCATGGCGTTACCGATACGCGGGTCTGTTCTATACGGTATCAGGTTTCACGTATCCCTACCTCTTCAAAGGCCGTTTACTCCACATTTGACGAGAAAAATGTAAAATGGACGAATATTATATTCCAAAAGGGGATTGTAAAAAAGAAAACTTGATACGCAACCAGTAGGAACCAACGCAAATCCGTGCCGCAGGCTGAGTTTTGAATTGATAATCATCGAATATTAGTTTTCCTCCGGGTGAATGAACGCGGTTTTGCGGTCAACCAGAGCACTCGCTGTCTATTCCGCACAGTGCTCGAATTCGCATGTGTCTATGTACGAGAGTTACAGGGGTGCAGGGTTACATATAGGTATACTGGTACAGATATTCGCCAAGGCTTTGATATTTTATTTTTGCGCATCGTCAAAACCGCTATTCAACCAGCCGCGATAAACGTCGATTATTTCGATGGTCGTTACTCTTGTGCATTATATAACAGGTAATGAACTGATTTTTTAGAGACATAGGACTATGGTTAAAAAACGCAGGCATTAAAAATTTGCATCAAAGCATATTTCGTTGTATTTGACATCTTTCCTTATACATTTAATTCTACAAAATTTGTTGTATCTATATTCACTCACACCATTTGATAGCTGTTTGAGGACCGACCGCGGAAACATTTTTCCATACCTTTGAATAAAATAAATCACACAGTTACTTTGACGATATCTAACGAAACTAGCTTTATAACTCAGGGTTTCTGTTAGATACACTGTGTTTGCTGTATATATACACATGCATGTAATTATGAGATGAAGAAAAAACATGCCTTTTTTTAACGGAGACGCTGGAATAAACTGGCTTTATATCATAAATAAATGAAATATTTTATCTCTTAACCATTTTACAAGTATTCACGACAAGCATAAGCTTGATTGATAACGAAATGCGAATATTAAAATTATGTAAGTAATATACGGATGAACGGCTCCGATATTACTCTCCGAGGCAATTACCATAAATATTCATACATAGACCGCTTCTCAGGCTCGATCAACTACAACAAGAGAAAACTTTCTACCAACAAGAACAAATCGGCGTGGCGTTTTATACAGACAAATGGGTACAGCGTACAGGGTATAAGGTACAATACAGCAAAGAGTAGAAATAGAATAAAAGTGCAGTACTTGATCTCTCGTTCAAAGTTTAAAGGAAATCCGTACTTGAACGATCTACGTTCAAACTCCAATCAAAGGGCCGCCGCTTATGTCTGGTGCCGCTTTACTCCATGGTATGCAAAGTTCGTAATCGTGATATTTGCAAATATTGAGATTTCGTATTGAGTTATACACGTTCATTTCTCTCATGTGTAGGTAATAAAATAATTTTTTTAAAAGCAATAATGAGATTTCGGTTTTTCAATTGCGCTCTAATCATCGTGTGCATTGAATACGTTCCGATACCTAATTCCCCGACTTCAAGATATCGCAGTCGTGACTTCCTGACTTTTGTTAGTCTATCGCACGCGGTTCGTGTTCGTCGTCTCCGTGCCGTCCTTGTCGCATGTTTGCTTGTATTACTGCATCCGGTGCCAAGATAGTCAGTACCACAGTACCTGATGTATACGAGTGAAGCAAAAAAAGCCGTATCACTTACGCCACGGATAGCGCTACCTACCCAAAGAACAGTAAAAACTGGACTGCTTACGCCACGTGTGCGGTTGGCTTATCCGTCGGGAGAAGGGTTATATAGATTAGAAATCCTACGGAAAATAGTACCTATGTATCTATTCGCCAAAGTCGTATTTGCGCGGATATCGCGAAGCGTGCGCTAAGCGGCAAACGTCGTTTGCGCCGACACACATACACACACGGAAAGACAGCAACGTGCCATAAAGAAAGAACGCTGAGCTTAGTTCTATCCAATTTGACTTGCCGGCGATATAGAAGGCGATATAAAATTCCTGAAAAATACAAGGGGCGTGCCTCGATCCTAAAGGTGGATGGGAGATAGAAGCCGGCACGACACGTTAACGCGAGAATTCGCATACGTATATATAATATATATTTACACGCGTACAACACTGATGGTACAGGGTGTAATATTGTGTGCGACCGAAGAGGAGGTTACCGAGAAGGAAGTTTAACCGAAGTTCTCGTAAGGATGGAGGACGGGGGCGTAGGGCGAGAGTTTTTCTCCCCCGAATGTTGTAGAAACAAAATTAAATGGAGAGCAAGTGGCGATGATAACGTTTCCAAACACCGTGTGCCATCACAGCAGCCTCCTTCCTACTAGTCAGCCAACAGTTCGATTTTATTACGCTAAGTTAATTCCTGGCTGGTTGCGAGTAACTTCGGAGATATGTGTACTCGCTAGCTGGGCGCACGTTCAACCGCTTCCACTTCGCGTCAAGTTGGTCTCCAGGTCCTTCTACCACCACATTGGGATAATCTACAATGTGCCTTTGGCCACGGGGTTGAACCCCCGCAAAGACGAATAGCTGGCTCCCTCATTCCGTCAAGGCGCGCCCTGCAGTCGTGGGTGAAACAAAATCGAAGGAATTGAATTTCATCGAATGAAACGAGGCGAGGCGCCGAGGCGAAAACCGATGCAAGAAACTATAAAACAAGCGGCAGATATACAGATATAGGTGAGAGAACGATAACGGGGAGAGGAACGTCAACCGTACAACCAACGCCACGCAATGATTGTCACTTTATTGCATCCGAGAAAGTTCATATCTCCGGGAGCCCGGGTGCACCCGTGATCCTCCCCTATCCCGGATTCCACTCTCTCCATACACCCTGGCTTTCCTCGAACGGTGTATTGACATATCGATATTGCAGTACACAACATTCAGGACGCACCGCTTCTAGCACTTACCTAACATCGGTGCGCGGATGAACAGCAAGAGATACGATCGGTGGAAGGACATGGCGACGACCTGGCGCATGACGCAGTCAGCGTTGAAAACTGCGCTGCATATATACCCGCCGTATCTTGACGTTACGCTTACTCCTATGCGAGGAAGACGTGCGCCAATGTCGCGATGGCAAGGGGTTAAAGATAAACAAGTATCTTTGACACACTTGGGCGTGCTTATCCACCATGGGCGATACCAACACCAACAGGCACCGAGCGATTTGTAATACGGGTCTGCAAAAGCGCGTTGAGACGGAAAACGCAAATTGCGCGTGCGTGTGCGCGGTGTAATTCCTCCTGAACTCTTTCTCGAAACTTCTGTGACAATGAGATGCAGGGTCACGCGATACGTACGTGGCTGTTTATACGGGACTGTCATGCCTTCGAAGAGGGCAGCGCTGCTATTGTACCCTTTCACCACATGCTTCACTCCTTGTTTGGCCTCACATGATTTCAACGCCCCCGTTCCCAGCTATATTAATAGACTACGTATAAGCGATTCATAACTCGTCGTGGAACCTTTCCGCCATAGAAAGTCACCCGAGAGGTGGAAGGAATCGCAAGGTGTCTTCCATCATTTGTTAATTCACGGAAAGTGGAAAATCGGCGAGTAAATTTTCCGATCTATACTACCGTTTGGCGTTTGAACGTTTTCACAGATTTAATTAAGGTACTCGATGAAATAAGCGGGTAAATCTCCGTTCGTCGTGTGACACCGAGGTCAAATCTCCGGGTAAACCTCAGGTTCAGTTTGACGAAAAAGAGTCAATCTTCGCGAGAGAAGGCGGGCAAGTTCGTACAGCGTGAGATGAGAACGCGGTTGAAAAATAGGACCCTACTATTCCGTCGTGCTCCGTTACCCCTGAACTATGTCCAGCATTAGCGTCCCATTAATTTGACTAAAATTTTTCGATCTCGCAAGCCGTTCATTCCAGTGAAAGATAATAGAATTCGGAGGGTAAAAACGTAATAGGCATACCAGAAACATACCCCGTCAGACGTCAGAGGAATGGAATGCAAACTGTTCTCTTCCCTAGGACTAACGCCAAGGTACAAAATATGCTCACCCCTGGCGGAGGTTTTCCTTGTTCAGACACTGAGAAATCACGCAAGCATCCCGAGTAGTTTACCAACGCACGATACAACGCCGTCGACGTGTAGTTGAAAACTATGACAACGACAACGAAAGAGAAGAGGGATAGAGTGGAAGACAAATTTTGAATCGCTCCGTGGGGTTCGAAGGAAAGTCGTCGACAGCTAGTCACAGACCGTCCCAAATCGTTGCGAAGTCCTCCAGGATTCTCGAATACTTAATGCAAGTTTTATTTATTCGACACGTGGGCCTAGTATAGTGTGGTAGTAAGCTACGGCGGGAGGAAAGCTCACCGCAAATAACGGAGTTTCCGTATAGTCTCGGATAGTCGCTCCGAGACCATTAGCTGCACGGGTCTCTCCCCGGAGGCTATACCCTTACGAGGGCGACAGCGAGGAGTACGAGAGCCAAGGTGGCCCACCGCGTCTTCGTAGTTTATATGCTCAATTTTTACATCCACCCTTGTATCCCTTTTCCTCCACCTGTTCTCATTTTTTTCTTTATTTTTCTTTTCGAACTTCCTTCATTCTTAACGTTCATCCATCGGGAGGAAAGCGCAGTTCTACCAAAGTTCCTTTCTCAGCTACGTGAAAAGCTGCCAGAGTTCAAACGAGCACCGGTTCAAACTCTTTTGTTTTACGCCGCCGAATCACGAGAGAGTGGTAAAAACACGACATGGGTATACTTATACAGGCTCAAGAGAAGGGGTTAGGGGGATCAGAAGGGGTGGTGGCAACACTGCAGCGTCCTTTGACAGATTCCCAGCACAGAGGGCTAGGCTGTACAGCGTCAGCAGTACACCCGACACTTTGAGTAATAAGATAGCCAAGGCGTCTACTTCGTCCGAAGGAGCGAGATAACGTCATTGCAAACTAAATGGGCCGAGATATAGATAAGGGATAATTAGAGGAAAGGAGACAGACGGCATATCTCCGAGAGGGATGAAGCACTTGATGCTAGTGGGAAAGAGAAAGAGAGAGCAGATCGGGGATGCGACGGAGGAAGGGTGGGGTGGCCGACGGATGACGGCAAACATTTGTTACTCCGGAATCTACAATGAGAGGAGAACCTCTTCCTCCGGTCTCGCCGCATCTAGTCGCCAACCACCCTTGCAAAATGGACTTTACTGTCGGAGCGATCATATATAGTATACTCTGTGTTACCGATACGCTTTCAACCTCCGACCGTCTTACTTCTAAGTCACTAAAAAAAGTTTCTTATATTTTTACTCCACCCTTGCGATGCTATGATGAAAATTCTGCGAATGAAAAACAACGGAAAAGTACCGACCGAAGTTTAGTATTGGACGGTTGGTTGACCTGGTTTCGAAAGTATTTCCGTGTCAAGAATGTCGAAGGGTGAGATGGAACATAAAAAATTTGCTGAGAAATATGAATAATTTCTTCAGGCGCTGATCGGTAGGAGGCGAAAATTTTAGGGTGAATATTTTCTTTTCGATTGATAATCGCCGTTCGCGAGGTATTTATACTACGAGAATAATCTCATTACTTTTAAAATCCCCACACTGATCAACCTTCGTGACGATGTTGCGATAAATATCTTTAAAGCATAACCCATTGTGATATTTGCGACCTTCTTTGGAAGCGTCGATTTGATCGAACAGTATTGGATAGCCGTTGTCAAGAAGAGGATGCAAACGTTAATAAACAAATCACTCAGGAAAGAATTTAACGTCTCCGTAGATGAATGAGGAAAGGGGGAGAAGAAACGCGCTGAAGTAACGCCTTCGTGAACCGGTATTTCAGGTCCTACTCAATAGAACAAAAGCTCAATCTGCCAAAAAGCTTTGCCAGATCAGAAGCTGTAGCTATCAGCTATCAAGAGAACACAAGTAAACGGCTCGCCGTCTAAGCCATGGAAGCGTTATCAACCGGATATATCTTTGCCCATGTATCAGTGATATACATTTGCCACACGTGTGTAAGGCAACGAGTCCATCGGATACGCGCACCGACGCCACCCTTGCAACATTGTATTTTTGCATATTATCGCGTACATTGAAATACAGTAGGTAACTTTATAAAACTCGGCGAATCTCTCTTATTCGGTCGTTGCGCTGCATTGCATCGACAGCAAGTAGTGTCAGTGGACATTTTTGACTAATGGACCGTGAGCGGTAAACTGTTTTCCACCCGCGCTCTAAACCCAGCCACCTTTACCCACGAGCAGCCCGGCGTATCCGCACCTCGATCCCAGGGATGGCTCACCGTTGTTTTTCAATGGTTTTCCATTTGGGAGGTTCAACGGCTCGTGCCGCTCCATATCCTTCGACGCGAAGGGCCACGGTCGAGGAAACAAAATTGTAATGAAAAAATGCCGTCGGCGTTAGAATATATCTAACTTTATCTCGTTTCAGATACACAATTTGATAAAATTATGATAAGCCGTTCGACTAAGTTTCCATGGATATACGAGGTCGCATTGTCAGTTGACTGGAATAACATGTCGTTGATGAAAAAGTTCAATTTGGTGTGGAGCGCATCCCCAATTACGGGTCGCTACGGTAACATACGCTCACACGCTCTTAGTTGACGCTGGATAGGAAAAATTCGAGCTTATATTTGCACCTGCAGTCACGAGATTGCGGCCATGCGACGCGTTGCACTCGAATGATTCGCTGCAATGTCACGAAGTGAGCTCACGCGCGCTTGTCGTTTCATGCTCCTCGCCGTCGGTATATGATGTGAAGTCAATTTACTTTTTCGCTTCTGCAAATAGTTCAAGGACTACAAAAACACGTTTACATTACAGGTCTGTCGAATTCACACTAGCATGGACAGCGGTCCATTTTGATACAAGATTCTCTTATAATCGAAAGCTAGTTCCAGAGCTTCTATTCGTCGTGCAAGTTCACTCATTGTGAAAATAATTGCGGACCTGTGGTGGTAAATGTAGGCAGAAGGTTGGAAAATTTCGATAATTATCCACACTTTGAAGAAATTAAGAGGTCATTCAAGATCGGGCGGGTTTTCGGTAGAAATCGATTACATACTGAATCGAAACATTTTCGTTACAATTCACCCCCATTAATATTCACGAAGGCTGGACGATCGGGCCTTTTCGGATCCTACAAGTAGCACTTTGAATTTTTCATAAAATCACCTTTCGCGGTGTAATAATCCCACCAAAGCATGTCTATTCACGGAAATAACTTGCCAAGGTTGATTATAGCGTTGGGAAAACGGCCATTGGAAAATACTTTCGGCGTTTGAGATTCGGGTTTCAGGATTCGGGATATCTAATTCAGGAGCTCAAGGCTGCGGATGACGGGTCATTTCCAGGTGGGTAACTCGGTCAGCTGCTCTTGTCACCCAGCATCTAGACCCACGCCTACAAACTTAACCACCTACCTATAAAACTCGATCGAAATAAGCGATTGGCAGCCAAGTCATTTAAAATCGAAACGCGAAAGAAATAGCCACTTCGAGTTGTCTGATTGTCCAAGATTCTGGATTGGACATTTGTGCGTTAAAATTTTTTAAACGATGATTAGTTAATGCTGTCGTGTTTGCGAATTCAGTGACAAGTTTCCTCGCTTTTGCAAGATCAATTCACCTATCATCATTCACAGTACATACGTATTATTTGTGTGCTTGATGGGCATGCATGTATATGTGTTTGTTCAGAAAATGGGTTGGGCTACGTATATATTGATTTTATCTCGTTTTATGTAGGGCGTCATCCGATTTCTTTCCGTTCTACGTGCCTTCCTGTCCCATGCCCACCTACATATAGGTTCGTTCCGTTTACCTCCTTTTCACAGAGAGCCTATCCTCTAAGCCGCATTGTTGTTTCGGGACGGCAGACTGGTATTTGCTATCCATTTTCCGTCTCGTGCGTATTTACATTTAATTTATAACTGGGGACGGCTTCAGCACACGGTTTGTCTTCTACTCTGGTTAGATGCATGAAATATTCGAGATACTTGTTTGGCACATGGCCCCAGACGACCAATGTTTCATAATTACGTAATACTAGATGTACCCCGCATTCCAGGATGCTGACCTATCGATCGGGATGAAAGACAAAGGATTACGCTTGTGGCTGGCAAGTAGATCGTTTAAGTAGTGAATTTACGAAAGTAAATCCATTAACTATAACGAAGATAAAAATGTAGTCAATTTGTGTAGGTGTTGAATTTCCCAGGCATGTTTTTCCCAGCAGTGCAGGTTCTCAGGATGGTTGAATCGACTGCGGGTAGTACTAAAACTCGAAGGGTATGTTGTTTGTGAAGTTAGTTTCTCACAATCCACCTCGAGACTCCATTGGCACCAGATATAACGAACGAAAAGTTGCGGGCATCCTGCTTCCCTTTCTCGTGGCTCCGCCGTTACAAGTCGGCTTCAACCAGGCTCCCTGCTAGTTTCCGTCAAACCACTCCCACAGCTAATATTTACCTTTATTAACTCTCCCATCGTAAAGGAAATTTTCAGATAACTCTTGGGATATAGTTAGTAGGTTATAAGGGTAGCCGCCAACCAAGGAGCTTACCGGATATGAGTTTACGCGAATAGGTACAAAATATCGCTTCACGTATGTTTAGCATGGATGTAAGTCCTGTCAAAGGTAGGCAAATTGGTACCTCCTATCAATCACCATCAAAGCTGCGGTTACCATCTTCGAAGGGTTTGTGTACATTCACTGCGCTTTTCCACTCTTAGCATTAGTGTACATTATTACAGATTTGCAAGGCGATGACCTTGTTGCGCGGCTTTGGAAAAGCGTGAATATTACTTCGATGTGTGAAATTTTTGCGATCAAATCGCTAGGATTCATTTATAACATAATTAATTTTGGAATGCCAGAAAGGGTGGAACGATAAAGGGCTGCATAGATGGTTGGGGTGAGTGTGGCTCAGAATGTTTCGCCGTATATGCATAATGGGCAATCGGGGTGGTGAGTGAGAGTGTATGAGAGAGTGAAAGAGAGAAAGAATTTGTAGGGGACGAAGAATTCAGCGTTTCTGATTAGCATGTTTATTGACGTCACACCAGGGAGAATTAAGTAGAACAGCCAACGGCAGAAAGGGATGCTCACGCAAAATAGTTGGGTAAACTATTTACGATAAAATTTCGCGACTCTCGATGAATCAGGAAAGGACAAACAACTGAAGGTTATAGCTCCGAAACCCTTTACCTTGGCATTTTGCCCAAACTAATAATTTTCCACCGACAATATATCCCATCGACGAAAAATATTGCGTCCCAGCATTACCTTCACCAGCAAAATTTTGTTCAATATTTCTCAAAGGTGTCTTAGGACGTCTTCCATGTAGCTAAAAAAAAAAAATGATGTAAACACTTTTTCACCGTCAATATCTTAGAGCACTTTTCCGCCAGGTAACCGTATATACTATATGTTGCTGTAAGTGAAATGATTATAATTAGGAAACTCGGGTACTCGGGGTCTTTGTTTAGCTCTTCAGAACTGATTACGCTCTGACCACTTCCGATAAGGGTGTCTTGACATGATTGAAGTCAAAGCGGCTGCAAAGGGCCCCACTTGTCAAGGGCCTGTATCGCGGAAGAGGATGTAGGAACTCGGTGACGTGATGTTCCGTTAAACTTTCAGCATTGAAGCAAGTCTTTACGACGCGTCACTCGCCCCTGATCTCAAAATAGCTCATACCCTTTACCTTTACCTTAGCCCTTGCTCCGGCGTACGCCTCTCTTTGTTCGTCTTCGATCGAGCTGGTTAGCGGCACCCTAGTCGTACACGCGACCGTCAGAGATGCGCTCGAGAGCGACATTGATTTCACATCAAAATTACGACTCAATCTATACGTCCATTGACGCACCTGGTATGACTCATGCTGACCAATCCGGTACGGAGATTCACGAATCCCGTTTGCGTAGAATTAAGGCGAAGCAGATGTCTACGGAGATGAAAAAAAAATTTAGCAGGAGTGCGCTAAGAGGCAAATTGAGAGAGTGTGAACCACCTAAGGCTGTACAGCAGGTGCATAGAAATGTTCTCCAACTACCCAAGGTACCAAAAACCAGCTCTTTCTCGCCATGGCTACGTGGACAATCACAATATTATCTAACAAAGCATCGCGTCTCATTTTCATTTGCATATTTTGCATTATCTCTCTCCTCGATGATCACGCGCTTACCAGCTCATCCTCTTTATCCCCCCACGCTTTATTCAGTCTTTCTCGCTGCACTCATTTTCCAACGTAACACTCCAAGTTTTTCAATTTTCTAAATAGAGATACGTATACATATATACAGTTCGGATTATCTCGGTAACGGCAGCGACTGCTTCACTCGTAGGGCTCGCTTGAAAAACATACTGTAAATGTAAAGCCCTTTTACACACAGAAGCTTTGAAAGCACGATAAATTACGGTTGGAAAAAATTAATTCTGTCTATGAATGATAAATTGTTCCAAGTTGAGAAAATTTGCGGTGGTCTAACGTGACGTCATTAGGGTGATTGAGGACGATGAAATTTGTGATCCTCGCTTGATCATAGCCCAACATCATCACCAAAGCGTTTTCACATGCATACGACTGGCTGCATTGGAAAGTGGAAGGGAAAAAAGTTGGAAAAAGGGTGCAGGCGATAAATACGCCCATCAGCATCCACCCGATGAGCGATGCGAATATAATCTTTTCAACAACTTCCTACAAACTCCCTGGCGCATCCCGGGCCATCCTGCCCCTCCCCCCCTCCCTCCTCCTGCAGCCCCACTTTGCCATTACCATCCGTTGCTACCTCGTTGCACTTTACCATGCACAGATTTTCCCCGTCCCTGTCTAACTAGACCTGAACGCTATAGCGCAGAACCTGCCTGCCTACCCATCTTATTCCTACCTAGCTACCCTCCTCCTCTCGAGGGAAGTTGCTTTCAGCTGCTTTGTAGCACAAGCGCTGCTGCGACGTCTTAGAATTCTCGCCTTCGCCAGCCTTACGCTTGAGGTGGTAGTTCATAATTACGGCTTTGAGAACACTCGAAAATAAGAAGGCCATTTATACCTACGAGTACTTTGTTTCCGGATATCATAGATGCCAGAGTTCTAGGTATATAAGGGAGATAAAAGAAAGAAGAAGGCTTGGCGCGGAGAAATGAAAATCCGAGAAATATGATGAGATTCTAATAAGAAGCAAATTCCTCCCTTCCTAACGGATGTCCGACGCAACGAGTTCAACCGTTCAAGCAATCGCTATTCCTATGAATGGGACACTAAGAATTTTGCGAAACAAAAGTTGACGGGATTTTTTTTTCGCAACAGTGGATTTCTCCCTGCTAATATATAAGAAGCGTATAAAAGCTTTACTCACTCGTGCGAGTGTCTCGATTTCATCCCTTTTACAGGCATTACAGATTGCTCTTCTCGCGCATTAGTCATCGGAGATTACAGCGGCATACCTAATCGCCAAGTCCAATCCGTATTGTGCTTAGGTTTTAATTGTGTTTGCCGACCTCTCGGGTCGTTCGCGGTATTCTGGCTCGCCTTAAGACGCGATCACCCACGTGGACCACTGAGAGCCAGGTATAATCAGGGCCAAGTACTGAGTAATGGATGCAAATAAATAATACGTCATCGGGCGGAGCAGAGGATAAGGGCTAAGAGGTAAGGGGTAAGGGGTAGGTAGAAACAAGCCACGAACAACACACCCGCGCTACCATCGCCTTGATGTAATGAATATTAACTTCCTTTCCGACGCTCTAATAAATAACCGAAGAAAGTTGAATCCGCGCGAATCGCGGGCACGTAATATCTTTGAAGAAGAAGACGAAAAAGGCGGAGGCGAAGGAAGAACGCCGACGTTCATGGAGCTGGGGGGGGGGAGGGGTAGGGGGTAGGGCAAGGTGAAGTAGAAGGGCGCGCTTACAGGCTTTTTCACTTTGGAAGAGCCGGGTTCGTTAGAAACTTTCGTTACTCGTCTAGCCATGCGGATGGCCGCTTATTGTTAATGCGGATCAGATTCGGTTCACCATGACCTCGCACCAGCGATTAGCGTGGCTGCGTATCAATTTTTCGTGCTAACCTGTGCGACGTTGAGTGAAAAACGATCGAAAATGATTTCGAAAGTGTCACGTAGTGATAATTACTTTGGTATCTTACTGCATTTTCTAGTATTTTCTATTCTCACCTATCCACATGCGCAGGCTGAAATAGTAATTGTAAGAATATAATGGTTAGATGGTAATTTCAAGATACATATTTCAATAAATTTGCGATTGATTTCTTCTCCTTTTTCCACTCGTCTTTCACTTTGACTATCAGAAGTGATGTAGCGTGGTTATATCGTCCCTTTGATTACTAACCAAAAGAGACTCCTCGAGGGCAGACGAGCGTGAGACAACGAGATGTGGCATAAATAAAACATATTGCTCGGGGCACAATCATCTCTCGTAGTCAAGCGCGAAGAGTATCAGTCGACCGAAGGAAAATAGAAGAGAAGGCAGTAAGGGTCGCACGAGGGAGATACTCGGAGAGATAGAGACAAAGAAAAAGAAAGCGCGGAGAGAAGCGAGCGAATAGGTACTCATTGTACCAGATGTAATTGGACCAGGACAGGCTGCCTGGTGCCAACGCCATCTAATGAAGATTCATTATCCAATTCAAATCTTTCAAAGAGATTGACGTCTTTGATTTCAATTTTGGACCGTTATTGAGTTCACAAACTTCATGTAATTGTATGCTAATTGAAAATCTACGATCTGAGTCAAAGTTACGGTAAGAAACATTTTTTTTAATAAAAGACCTATCATACTTTCACTGGCTTAAGACGAATTTTTGCAAGATTCTTAAAGAGTAAATTGTTTGATAGGGTCTAATTATCTCTCAATTCATCGAATTTTCAAATCGACTCTTTTGCATGCACTCTTTGAAACTGACCAGCTGTCTGATCCATCAATTCTGTGTTGCGCGCGAAACTTATAGAACGCAGCCTCCGTGTTGTTCAGCTTCGGAGTACAATCTATGACCTTTAAACTTTCTTATCAAGTCGTTAGGGCTTCCATTGAGTAGAATCAACCCACTTTTTACAGAGGGCAAAGATTTTCATGACGCACCCGGAGATTTTGCAGTTGAAGTATCGGGTACCTACCACGGGACGAAGAAGGAATAAAACGAAGTGCAGGGCACGGAGTGGAGCTGGAGGGTTTCAAGTCTCATGGAGTCATATCGTATAATGAATTACTGTTTGCCAAACAATGCCGGGGAAATCGGTGTAGTTTCCAGAGGAAGTAGTATAAACTGATTTACTGCGCCCTCGTCTTTAGGGCGCTTTATGTGTACCTAACGGGGAATAGAGCTCGGTAGCACCGGCGACAAGACTCTGCGCCGAAGAATCTATTTCACGCGGCATACGCGGCTTATTAAAGCTTAACAAACGTCCGGAGACAGCCGTTGTCATCTTCAGAACCACTCCGTGCCCTCGCTCCAATTCAACACTGCAGTATGACGTTAAGAGGGGGCCAAAGTTATCGAAACCTCGCGTCTCATCTTGGAGCGACAACGGAGGCGTAGGCAAGTTTTACGATTTCATGTTTTTCGTGCAACGTCAAATAAAATGCGACGGCGATGAAACACGATACGCGTTGCACGAATGCACCCCCTGTCTTCCATTCGCTCGTTTCAATTATGAACCCTTGGCAACATCCGCGGTGACGCGATCATCTATTCGACGTATACGCACGTTCTGGTTGCGAATTCACGGCACAGGGCTTCCTGATAGAGGTCCATTGAATTCCGCGTATAGTGAGAGTTCAAAAAACCGACGCCTTCATTCCGTAACGTATTGAAAATCATCCGGGTGACTATTCGCTCCGTAATTAAACGGGGGTGTTCCTCTATCCGGACGATACCGGTAGCCGTTGCCTGCATGTAGCTGCCAGACAATTTTGCTCTGCTTGATTATTATTGGCGATGCGTACGATATACCGATATTCGATGCACAGGTCCAGCTTTGTGTCTATTCATATTTTATTATAGGGATACCTCATTTTACTTCAATTTTCACTTGACACCACGTTATGCATAGAAATGAAAAAGAAAAATCAGCTACAGAGCCACCGATTCTAGTAGTGTCACTTTACTACAATATAAGACGTATAGTCTTGAGCGACAGTTTCTTCATCACCTTATTATTTTTGACACTATTTCATTTTTACTTTCCTCAGTTTCCACGTAATATATTATTTTCTTTTAAGTATAGACGATTATATCTCCGATTTCTAGTAAGAAAAAAAAAAGTAAAAACTCTGAAGTCAAAGTTATGCGTAACGAAGATAAAAAATCTCTCAAGTACCGCAACTTCTAATATTCGTTTGAATGCTATAGTAAAATTAATTATTGAAGAAACGAATATCGGACGTAAATTCAGGGGACATATTTTTTTTCACCAGCACAGGTCGATGCGTTCCTGAAAACAGTATAGAATCCATGAAGGGCCTGGTAATAAAATTCTTAAGGGGTGAATGTAAAAAAAGAAACAACCAAACAGAAAAAAAAAAAGAAAGAGACAGAAGAGAACCGAACGTATAGAGCAGCAGCAGATTTGTGAGGGATAGGAGGTAGCGGGTCGAAACTGGAAGCAGCTCTGGTAGGGAGCTGTGGGAGGAAATGCGTTATCGTCTGCAGCCAGCTGACAAATCGACGGTAATAGAGGCGGGCGAAATACCGCCCTGCATGCAGGCGCGATGCGTCGTTCGAGCTTTCAAGCTCGTGCATTAGATGCAAAGGCACGTAGTTGGCACGACCGACGCATGATCGGGTAACCGTTTTATAAGCTGAAGTTTATAGGGGCACGTGAGCTTGGAAGCTGACTGCGCCCACACCTCGCATGCACAAGGTGTAACGATATTTTTAGCGATGGAAGTCCGCGATTAAGACGGAAAGTGAACGGGGGCTGAGACGCGTGACGTATATCGAAAGGTGAAAGAAGAGGGTTGTCAAGGTTACGTCGTCGGGTGGGCGCCCGTTTCTCCGTCCTCCTGGGATCGTCAGATTCGTCCCGCCGCAACAAATAACTGTTCCCGTAATAAGCTGGAATGAATGCGACGACGCGGCAGGATGCCAGAACCAGTCATCGCGGCGGGTCGCAAGCTCCGATGTAACCCGGTCGGGCATAGGCCAGGGTACTAGGCCGACGCGAACGGTCGCCAATGAGTGCATATTGGGCGGAGCCAACCTGCATCCGCGTTGGACGAACTTTTCTTCAATAAACCGAACCGCTTTCACTCACTTTATCGTTATTGTCGCAAAAATTTCACATTCCTTTTTTCTCTTTTCGCCGTTGCAAATACTTTTGCTTCGCGTCTCCCTTTCCCCGAGGGAGACGCGATACGCGATATCCTTTATAAATACGTTGCATTGATATGAGAGGTAGGTATAGGTACCGCGACGCCGTCGACTGACCCAGTTTGTTATCGACTTGTTGGCGATACGGTCCTCTCAACGGGGTGCGAAGGCAAGGGGTGTCCCTTGACGCATGCGAAGCCTTAAGAGAATGCACCGGCACGAGGACAGCATCAGGCGTGTTCGCACGTCACTTGCTGCGCAACGTGTGGACGAAGTTGCAGTGTTGACCCATGGAGGATGAATTTCGAAAGCACTTATGCAGAATTCAGACGGGTATTCTCTGTACGGGGAATCATTAAATAGTCACTTACCGCTTGGGTTAATCAAATCACTTATAGGTCTATCAAATCACTGTGACGAACAAACTCCATCGGATGATTAGTCGTTCATTCAGACACGTTGGTACGAAAAAAAGAAAATGTCAGTTGTTGAAATTGCATGAAGCTTGAGGAAGATGAACGCGGATAGTAAAAATTACAAATATTGAAGCCGACTGCAACTAACTTGGAACTAACAGTTTCAGGAGATCTCGAAACGTTCTCCTGACAAACTACAGTACGATGACGCGAACATATCGTAAGTATAGTCTTCAGATGGAGCCCTTAGTAAAATTTGATATATATATATTTCAGCTCGAGGAGATTTCACGGTGTAACTGAGCCCGGCTTTGGAAATCAATTCGCAGTTCGATTCCGCTGTCATCTCGGGTGCTGCAAAAGCTAGCAGAAGAAAGCGTTATTCGACTGCCACGTTATATTCACAATGCAATCAATCACGCGTTACTTTATACTGTCTCGTATAAGTTTTTCATGCTCGAGGTTGTTTCAATTCACGGTATACAGACAGCAATTCCACAACCTGATATCAGTTGGCACCTTTTTCTTATTCTCCTCTGAGATAGAGGTTGATGCTTTCGAGTAGGCCAACGAAAGGCGTATTAAATGAAATAATTACTGTGTCTTATCTGAGCGATGTTTTCCACTCGAGGATGACCCTAAGAGGCTTGGACAGATTAAAATACCACTGCAAAAGGCTCGTTCGAGACGCGTGTATCGCAACTTGATGTGGCCGCATAAACGAAGCGTGGAGTGACTACATGGAAGTACCCATGTTACGCACTTCACAGCGTGTACGGAAGGCCGTAAACTCCAGGTTTCATGAAACCGGCATGACGCATGTACGAAGAGAGTAATTTAGTTTCACGATCTCAGACTATACACTGGAGCAGGGAACAGGATGGGTGTAACTGCAGGCAAGCACGCGTTGTGCATCCGTCTGTTTACGCTGCTTGAGCCATCATCTGGAGCAAGTTTAATGCCCGGCCATTGAGGAAGTACGTCGCTGCAGCATGTTCGAGAGATTTGCACGTCTTGGAAAAGTTTCTTGCATCCAAAACAACTCGGGAAAACGGAAATTGATTCGATTTGGTGGTGAGCGAAAGAGGAAACAAGGGTTGTAGGTGGCGTATGTGGTACTCGCACTGGAATCAATCAATGCTCCGTCATTTTTCAAAGTCCCCATCACCAAAAGGGATGAATTTCACCTTCGAATGATCTGTACCAATGAATCCTAACAGTAATCCTATTGCAGGCGCAACATTGACCTTACCCTCTGGCTTTCCAAATGAAAATCTTCTCAACGTCGTATACTTCAAGTGTATGTAGACCGTGGTGCCGGTTCGTGCGGCGGAGTCGATTCGCAAGGATGAAATCTGGGACGGAAGGGTAGTCACGCAGGAGCGGTGAAGGGGTTCCAGATCGACAGAGTGGGGAGCCGAAGAAATTCTCAATGTAGTGAGGGACAAAAAGCAAATACGTTTCACTCACTCGCGTTTTCCGTTAGCAAATTCAATCTCGCAGGAGTCCCTTTAACATTGTGCGCGTAATAGGGAGGATGAAGAGATGAGAAAGAAGAAGATTCTGGAGGGGAGAAAACAGGGAATGAGACTGGTGAGGGTAGGCAGGTGTCGCCCGTATAACGACTTTATCACCCCCATTCCCCACACCCCACACCCCACACTCCGCACCCCTTTGCCAACTATTATCGACTTCGACTGCAACGAAGTCGGTTCACCTCCAACCTTCTCAACTCCGCGGCAGCTTGTTTGAACGGATAATGCGATAATATCCTTCCTTTGACGAAGATAGCCAATGGAATGGTGGAACGTACCTATAGGAGTTCTTCCAAGTCACGGCTCGAGTCTCGCGTTACGTTTGCAACAAAGCTCTAACGCGCAATGGGGATTGGCATAATCGTGACAGTACTTATAACCCTGAGGGAGAGAAAATAACCCGCTACGGCGAGCGAGTGATTCTAATTTGTTTATGGAAACACACGCTGACTGCACATTGCGTTGCGTCATACGAGTGAGTTGTGGAAAGTTCTGTAGCTTGTTCACCAGTCACAGTGCATAATTAAACTTTCGTAATTGGCGGGCTGTGCGTTCCTGGTAGGTATGGAGGAAAAGGAATCCGGTCTGCAAGGAGCTGGGACACCTCGGGAGCAACTCGCTCAATTAATAAAGATCCGTCAGAGCGAGGTGGTCGGCGCGGCGGTGCCAAGCGGGTAGAGGAATATTGCCTTCGGTCCGCAAAGCAGGCTGTCGCTCGTTAAAACTTGCCTTATTAACATCTTTCATGGGTCGATGCCTCGGAGAATCTTTAAAAGTTTATTTAAGTAGATGGGAGACACGCGAACCTTTGGACTACGAGATTTGCCGTTGCAAACAATAAAGGCTTCTCACCCGTAGCCTCAACCTCTCACCCTGTACTTACCGATGAATGCGTTTCTTCATCGCTTCGCAAAATTGTTAAGATTTCACATGCGGGTATGCGGCTCCGAGAGTAACCAACTCTCTGGAAATTTTTTCGATAAAAAATACCGATTTCAAGGTTGTTAAAACCTGTACACATTAACAAGCACCGCGATTACTGTTCTTACTAACTTATACTGTGACGGTTGAAGATTGTATTTTCAGACTTCATTGCGTCGTCGAATGACATTTTTCGTGCCAAGCAACCATTGACTTTGTGCTGGTCTTAAGTTATACCACGCGAAAAAGACGAGGTGAATGATTAGATGGTGACGCGAATCCTTGCGATAAAGCAACGGTGGTCACGGGATCCAACGTGCACGATTAAGGAGTTGAATCTTGATTGCGCGTTTGTTTGAGACCCATACAGGAGTCATGGTACAAACTGCGGGTGGTAGCGCGTCAGCTCCTGCCAAGTTGTAGCTCGTGTTCCTTCGGTCGATGGCGTGTGAATGGTCCCCAAGGAGAAGAGGGAGTCCCGCCGGGGTGGCTGGGGTCGGTGTGACTGATGCTTCGGTTCAAGCATTAGCACAAGTATTTAGCGGACGAAGCATGGACACGGTCACCCGCGCGACCTCTCTTGTTAAACAAGTCGAACCATTAATCAGTGACGTCACTGGTAACTTGACCCCAAGCGCTCGAGGCCGGGGGTCGGAACCAGGCGACGCTGCAAGCTATATGAGTACCTTCAGCCAGACTGCTCAGCCCTGGCTACCCACCGAGGTACGCACACCTTCATTTGTTACGACTCCAAGTGACACTCAATTATGTCATGAAAAGGGTTACCCGTTATGCGCGTGTGGCCATGTTTGAATCCAAGCTAGGACAAGACGGTCCTTCCATGCGATGCAGATGAATTCAAACCGACAGTTGTATGGACCGACCGACGTAATACTGATTACCTGCATCTAAGTTTCACTAACAACGTCCCAAGTCGTGTTAACTTGCCGTTCGACCAGTCCGACAACGTCAGAACTTCTGAGAGAAGAACCGTGAGTTGTTCAACGGGTTGTAACATCTGGAACTGTATCGAAGATACGCAGCTTCGGATTCTCACGCGAATTCAGACTTCTAACAAGTATTTGAATACGGAATATCCAAAGATTGCATCTTAAGTACTCAAGAAATCTTGATGAGTCAACTACGTTTCAATTTAATTCTGATCATTCTTGAAGCTATTAAGTTTGTTAGATTATTGACGAAAATTCGGTAGTGTGAAAGAAGGTTCAGACATTCTGAAACTAGCTTAAGCTTTACAATTAGCAGCAGATAGTTTCTAATGGGTGAACCGAAATAAGATGTAATTTGAATGTATTTCAAAATGTCCTGGGTGAAAACCCGCATCAGCGTTCGGGGGCTACTCTTCGACTGTTGTATTATTGCTAGAAAGCGCGGTTATTGTCTGGCCAAATGTGGTGCGATTGCCTGTCCGAAAAAGCAGTGTCAGAATTCACGCCTGGGCCTTTCCTCCCTTACAGTTGTGTAGAAATTCCCATTTGTCAGCCTAGTCATTTCGTCGGAAATTATTTCAACCTATGGAATAAAACTATAAAATAGAATATTCGGGAACGCAGTACCGAACACAACTTGTCGAAAAAATGCTTTGTGATAGGATCGCGGAAATTCTAATATAGAGATTTTGCAGTTTGCGGAGAAATGAAGATTCATTTGTATTAGGTACTTCATATATACAGCTATCTGCATCAATTGACGATGACCATTCAAACTATAAAATGAGTTTCGAAAAAACCTGAACCTTAATTTGCAAGGACCAACTTTCTCGGTTAGCCGGTGAAGTTTTTTGTCCGTAAAATGACCGCAAGTACGTATCAGAACTGTATTTTTCCTATTTCTCCGAACAGTTCATATGAATTGCCGTAATCCTGTTGAGCAGCGCATACATATGTGACATTTCGGCGACGGGGTAGCTGTGAACACGGGTAAGCCACGGTGTTTTCAGTGTCTTTGAATTCTTTAAATTTTTACGTTGATTGGCTCTGATAGACAGCAGTACAGAAATGGACGCCATTCTCGTCGGTGGGTAGCTGGTCGCTGCGAGGGCAATTTCACAGTCGCATATCGCGTAAAAGTCGATGTTTCGAGATTCGATCGCATCGAAGGGCTTCAACGATAATTCAGTTTCACTAGCTTCTATCTGACGCAGTGGTCTCGTGTACATAGCAGCGCTCGGGAAATGTGTAAGCCTAAGGTCCGTGTAGCGAATTGAATTTCAAGTTATTTTTTTTTTTTGCCAGCTGTGCGTACAGGTCGATCTTTACTTTTATAGCCTATTAGTTGAATTTTGTGTAAGCAGGGAAATCACGCAACGTAGATTCACGTATACGTGGAAAACATCGGCCTCCAATTTCAAATTGTTCGTGAATAATACGTACTGTGGAAAGAGAGAATCGGAACTGTTGGCCTCGTATACATGTGCAATATCCAAAGCAAGTGACCTCACGTGATCCATTTGCAACATTTGAATTATTTACCTAACCCGTTTTCCACAGGAACAAGCACAGTATACGACCAGGTATAATCTCAATCAATTCGTTTGTCGTCAATCTCATTTAGACGTGTTATTTCCATCAGTCACCTGATTGGTCATTTGGGTCATCCATTATTTGCTCACAATCGGTATAAACAATATGCAATCCGTGCAACCCTCGACGAATGGTCTGGTTCCGTTAATTTAATTTCACATATTTTTACCCTCCGGACAATAAAGCCGGGTAAAAGTCTTATGCGTAGTATATTTCCACATATTTATCAACATACCCGACAGAATACCAATCTTCCAATCCGATGCGCATTCAATGACTTCGCGTACATCCTGATAATTTATACTTCATACGTAGATACATCGCCTTTGCGCGTTACTCCGAGCATGGGTATGCATTTGTCCGCTTTATTAATATCATAATATGGTTTTAAGGTTATTAAATTTCACAAGCCGAACCGTCGCGTCGGCTTGCCATGAAAGTACAGCGTATAGTCGATCCTCGGATAGGGATGTTTGTAGAGCAGCCAGGATACAGGATGAACGTAATTAAAGTGGTGACACGTTAACCTGGGGTGCCGTCCGACGCCCTTCGCTCGCCTCCGTTTCCACCCTCCCCAGCTCCATCACCATCCCTGGTTCCAGCCCACCAACTCCGCAAGATAACTCGGACATCGTGAAATCGATATATTCTCGACTCTTTCATGCGTACGCGTGACCGTGCACTGGTATAGGAAAATTCGGTGTCCGTGAGCGAAGATTACCTTGCGAATAACTGCCCACGAGTACACGCGTGCAAATAACGCGGGATGAGTTTGTGATGCTGACCTTTATTCGATACGTTTTCCCTTTTTTTTTTTAGCGATTTTCAACGCTGAAAATAAATCGAGCATCAATAACAGTGGTTGAACAAGCCGTTGGATTGACGGTTGTTCGTACGCCATGTTTTACGGTCCTAGTGACGATCTGACCCCACGTAGAGGAAACGATACAACTTGTCGAGCAGCTCGGCGAACGCTCTAATATAATGACAGTTTCAGATTACAGCATTACAAGTTTCACGGCACTTTATAAAGTTAGTCGCTGAGGGTAGTCTTAGTGCAGAAGCCACCGTCGATCCTTGCCCGGATTGCAACCAAAGTCTACGGTAACGCTGGAAATTGGGATTTCCTCGAAAGTTGTCAGACTTGTCCCGCAAAGGTCACGTCTTATTCTGCTCTCCGCGATACGAAGAAGTGCAAAAGAGAGCAGACGTGCTCGGCTGCTTGTAATAGGTAAACAGATACACGTCTACCAACTCACACTTACTCGACACTGCTCTATCGAAAAAAAAAATGGCCGGAGTGGCTTTGTATGTAAAAAAATATATACATCTTACGATTAGGTCAATTAATCTGAGGCATAAGCTCGCGGTTATATTCACCGTTGAGAAGAGTGCAGCAGCGAGATATCGGAAGCGTTATATTGAACCCGTCTTTCAAAGTAATGTGTATAAATCAGCAGCCCCCTGAGAGCGTGCTTTCGCCAGGCCGCCTTATGCAAGAACGGTTTATGTCCGGTGAATGAGCAGCCACATTATACTGATAACATTGAATGAAAAATTGATGAAAGTACACTGTAACGGCTTAAAATCGTCACATCAAAGGGATATTCCTGGGATACTGATGGCTCCGAAAATGAATTTTCGGTAACAAGATTTGTCTACATCAGCCGATGGTTCTCTGGGTTATAATTTATCAAAAGCCAAGCTCTGCGAAAGATTGTCTTTCACAATTTAAAATACCGTTCAAGCCGAGTGGCTGTAGTATGACATACCTACAACCTTTGATGTTTGATAAGGTGAATAATTGTAAGAATAACAACATTTGTCGGCGAATTGATAAACTTACAATGCCCTACTTTGACTTTGAGTTTTAATGCAGCTATCAATTACATAAGAATGACAAATTTTCTTGCGACAGGTCGGTCATTCGAAAAATATATCTATTCACGATGATGGGATTGAGCATCAATTTCACTTGGACATTCCGTTGATTTTAACATGGAAACTGCGTCTCCGAATTTCATTCGCCAGGTAAATTTAACTCTTCAAATTCCGAACAATCGTATATACTTATTATCAAATTGCTCACGGGCTGACGATTACATGACACTCTCGAATCTAATCGTGAATTGGAAATTAACCAAATTGCATCAGACGGTTGAAAGAACTTCGTTTCAATCAGGGAAAATGATTTCCTCAGAAATTTTATCACACCTCCACATTGTACAAATTTTTCTGTTCGGTCAGGTCGCACAAGTTACGGTCAGTATCATTCCTGAGTAAATTGAAATTTACAATATTATGCTGAAAACATTGAGTGAATTGATCATTGATGTACACTCGCATAAGCAGGAAGTCCTAAATTTTGGGTGTGAATTTATTTTCCATCTAATGTCACTATCTGTGACATATAATGCGACTCAATTGAAAAGACACACAGTCCTGTGAACTGACGTTGTATAGATGGTGAGTTGTTGCGTAGAAGAAAAAGATTACGACCATCACAGAGAAAGCGTGAAAAATTATAAAACACTGATCGACTTGACTGAATTCAATGTGGAATCCGTCGTAAGGATCTGTTGGTTGTAAAAAGAAATTTCTGTAGTACATGTTTCGTCATCGTTCTTATCATTTCTTCACGCTCCTTTTGTAAGAGGAAGATATCAATTCTACGGAGAGTATAAAACAACTCTCAAGCTTACTTATGATCAAAATTTAATTTCATTTTAATTTCACTCAAGAGAAACAGCGGCACGAGAGCTTTCGCGTTGTCGAATACGTTACACACAGCCGCTAATTTTGAGTTTACTCATACGTAGTATTACAGTTATCCTAGTTACTTATTCATTAGATAAAAATAGTTGGTGGAAGCTTAGGAGTGCCCGAATTGCACATTCTTGATCTCATGATACGAGATGAAACATGGCATGGAAAGTGAAGGAAAACAGAGACGTAATGAAAGTGCATCTTCTGCTTCAGAAATTGAGGTAAAACGTTGAAAAAGGTACAGTCCATTCGGGTTGTAATCCCTAGTTCCACAACTTAATAACTGAATCAACGTGAGGTAAATAAAAAAAACAGTAAAACACTCGCTAGTCGGTAATTGGCTAACACACGTCATACGAATACTCACAAACGCAGGTACGATTATTTTTCACTAGCAGGCAATCCTCACAGGTTAAAAACACTCACCTGAAACAATCGAGAAGAAAGGAATCAGATACAACAGGTAACATAGTTGGATGAAATTTTGCCGTAACGTTTAAGAGAAATATTGTAATCAAGATACTATACCGTTCGTTGAAAATAAGGGTGAAAAGTTTTAGGTACCTTCTGCAGGGCTTCTAACGAGATACGAATGTGGGTGTGTGCAGGTATATGCGCGGAGAAGCGGTGCACCCGAGAACCTTGGATAGTAAAAATCTTTAATATAAAGTTCATTAATATCCATTGTCGCGTATAAAACGGGCGAGGCGGGGCGTTCGAACGTAGAAAATGGAAGGCAGAAAGGTGAGATGTTAATCACGCCTCGGCAGCTCATTAACGCTTTGATTAGCACGTAGCCCCTCTTCGTACAGCCATGCCACTCCGAAGCTCGCTCGTTCGCCCCGTTCGTTCTCGGCTCAGCGGTTCTTGCCGCCCGACGACGATCAAAGTCCCAGCATCGAGTCTCTGAGTTTTCACCCAGGTATAATAATCCAAGTACATGTTGAGCTTCGAATCAACGGAACGACCCGCTTCCACTTTTCAAATGATTATTTCACCCAGCAATAGCTAGAAGTTCAGTCAGTTTGAGTGGAAACAGAATTGAAAATGAGGGGGAAAAAAAAGTTTTCAACTTCCCAAATTACTCTGAGACACAGTATTTGCCTTTTTTGAGTGTCATTTATCACGTGAAATACCGGTTTTCGTTGGAAACAAAAAACCGATCTACGAGTTACATAACGCGAAGCAAATCATTTGATACCGAAATAAAAAACAGTGAAAGATTCTCCAACCGACCGAAAGCTTTTTAAATGGAAAGGAGCCGCGTTTTTTGATCGTAAAAAGATGTGGCCATGTCTATCATGTAAAATCCAGGGCACTCGTCATCCGGAGCCTAGACATTGGGATAAATTTAAGCCCTCGGCTGTTACGATCGCTGGGGCGTTCGAGCGTACGGTTCCGCTCCTCAGAGAGCTATTAATCATTATTCTATATTGATAATGGATAATGAGGATAAGCGGCTGTACTCCGGGAGACGTGGCAAGGACTCGACGTACCCGGAGCATGAGACCGAGTTCCCTTTGATCGTTCTCACAGACTCGAAGCTGTGCCGTGCTCAAGGGCAGACGTTAATCAAAGCATTGTAATGAACCTGAGACTAACTTCGACAGGTAACCGCTTACATGCAAGGTACATGGATGTAAAATCTAGGCACTAGACTCGAGAAGATGACTGCATTACAGTTTAAACTCAGCGAGGAAAAATGCTGAACGGTGATGCCTTACGATACGACGACTAGGGTAAGTATGGATATGGATAAGCAGCTGTGATTACAGATCATAAATTTAGAATACAGACCTCGAGAGAATACGAACGTCGTGATATTCGCTCGTCTTAACGACGCTGAAAATATTCCAACTATCTGGATAAACGAGGAGATGGCGGTACGCGATTACATAAAGTCAAAATAGAAATGCATGAGAATTCGGAATTTCAGCGGGACGCGGACGGTTCAATTCCACGGAATATGGTTGTAAAATTGATTATAATTGTCTATTCGCTCTATCATGTAGACATTGTTTAATGGTTAATTGAGTTCCAAATCGAATTATGGATAATGAGTAAAGTTGGCTGGAGCCCCACCTCAACCGTTAGTCAAGTGGATCCTGTTGTAAATTACCACAGATTGTAAATTTGCACAGTTTCGCCATTGTGGCAGCTAGGATTAGATTTTAATGGAAATAATTTCAACGTCATAGAAATATCCGAAGCAGGGTAGGTAAAATTCAATCGAGGCAGGTACCACCCCGGGACAAAGAAGCTATATACATAATACGCGTTCGCGCAGCATTGATCTTTATTTTTCACTTTCAACGTTCAAATTTTCAAAAGACTCCGTACGGCAATATAGCCGTGCGATTTCCATACAAATATGTCTCGTAACATCTTTTTTTCCTTTGTGTGCCGTACGTGTCGAGCTGTCAAACGTATCCAGGATGTATAAGAAAAAAAGAAAGTGAAAATAGGAGTAGAGAAAATAAGGAGAATGAAAAAAAAAGGAAGAAGAAAAAAAAACACCTCTACAAAATAGAAAACGAAAGTCCCACTCTTCCAAAGGGTTGTTCAAGCTCGACGTTTAAAGGAGATGTGCCATGTGGGAGAGCGTCGTGATTCGCGTAAGAACAACGGCAGTGGTAACAAATGAGCAGGATGTCAAGGTGAAAACAATGAAAGATACGAATACACTAATCATCGCGGATTGGTGACTAGGGTCGGGGGAATGGGGGCGAGGGTAAATCGTTGCGGAGTGAATCCAGGGGGTGAACCGCGATGAATCTGGATGAAGCCGGATAGAGGTGGATGGCGTTTTGATCAGTCCCGAAGCAGGTGAGACGCGAGCGGTGAGCGAGGTGAGGCTGGGAAGTGAGTAGCCATGGCAACGGCTTCGCTACGGATTCCATTTACCTATCGCTATGGAAACGCGGGGTTGGCGCTCGAGGCCGAACGAAGCCACCGCTCTCTCGGTTGTTCGGCTTGCCGGGAGGACGTCCTGCACGGGACGGCCAAGGTGGGAACAGGCGGGAGACGATAACACACCAACAGATCTATCGATCATCTACCGGCAGCTGTTGTGTGCACGTCACCATACACACCTGTAACCCGTCACGCACACATCGGGCGCTGCAAGTGTCGAGCTTTCGCCGAAACGCGAACCCGCACAGAATCGGCGCTTCGTTATGCCTGTCGTATATATGTGTGCGAATCGCTTTTTGTCAACCTTGCGTACCTGTCCACGTGGGCACGTACGTGTTTACGTATGGTATTATTATTACGTACATAGACGCTGATTTGCGGTTGCGTAAGACTCGCCGCCCTCCTTTCACCCCCCTCCCTCCCTGTCGATGTGTGGGGGTTTCTCTCCCCGTGTCTACGTTACACCGAGCTAGGTAATTAGCGAAGTTACTTGGTTCTCCGAGCATTCAAACGTTGCGGTTTTCACCCCCCCCCCCCCCCCCCCCCCACCCACACCCGCACCTTCGCTGGTTACCGTCGTTTCAATTATTAATAATTAATTAAATACTCGAGCGGAATCTGTCGTATGCTGATCACGAGCAAGGCTATAGATTCTGAGAAATTTGTTAAAATACTCTGGGTATTCTCGCTGTTTTCACTCCGTCTGTATCCCTCGCACCACTTTCTCTACGTTCATTCCCCACCCGCCTTTGCCTCTCTCCGACTCGTCTCACACTTCCCTTTTCAAAATGGCATTTAGCCCGGACGCGGACTCGCAACCGCCGAAGCGCTTAGATATTTTCCTCCGCGTCCCGAATCCTCGACCCGCCTCCGCCGGCTCGACCCTCCGCGTCGCTCACGCCTTCGTTCAGCCCTTGAGTTACGCTAAGCTGGGTTAAAACAATGCAAATATAAAGAGCCTTATGCAACGAAGTGAAGGTGCCGCAGCCATTGGAAAACGGAAGCTGGGGATCCTTCGGGTCGACCGGAGCCCGCGTTTTTATCAGGAGTTCTTGAAAATAATACTCTCCAACGATTAGTGGAACGAAAAGGATTTGCTTACGAAACTTTTGACAGTAATTGTAGATTTGGGAAGATGAGAAATTCCGCTGAATCAAAAAGGGGGATTTGCTGTACAGTTATATATAACAACAGGATATCCCTGCTGGAATGAATTCAAGATCAGATTACGCTTTACTCGTTACAGAGTTCCAAGGATAATATCAAACGGCCTGAATTTACAAAACGGAAGTTGTAAGGCTACAGTGATGAAATACAGTTAACGGAACGGTTAGTGGTATGTGTCCGCTCGCGTCCTGCGAAAAGTTTGGATAAATTTAATAATTTTCGGTACGGAAAGTGCTTTTTAATTAAGTAATCTACCTTCGGAACATTCCTCTTTAATCTTAGATTTCGTACAATTAATTTCTCCGACGGTGTAGCAGCATAGTATAATACCTACCTATGCCATTTTACTTCAACGAATTACGTACCTACTGGCAATTAGTTGCAAGGGTAACTATTATCAAGGTTAGTTTCAAACCGGGGTAAGGGCCGGTACGTGTTCAAGTATGAACGGCCCCTTAACCCTGTCATCTATAAAAATGACCCAGGGTTATCACGTAACCTGGAATAATTTATGTTGAGACACCTCAGGCCGCTAATACAAACGATCGGATCAAAACGTATGTAATTTACGAGGAACAACTAGCGAAAAATTCAACAACTATAAAAGAGGCTGAAAAGTCCCTAGACTTTTGACGTATCTCAGAGTACCTAAGACACGAAATTGTCGATGCGATAAAGATATACGGTTTTTGATTACCGAGGCTAGATATTGCGATACATCAGCCATTGCGCGTCTGCGGAATAATCTGATTTCCCGCGATTTGATAGGAGGGTGGAGAGACGTGAGTCTCCTCGACGAGCCGCAATCGAATGATCAAAACCATACTAGTGGAAAAGTAGATGTGTACAAAAAAAAAAAAAAAGAAAAAAAAAGGTGAATAAACCCAACATATAACTGCAGGGAGCGCTTGGATTTACATACCGTAAAACCTCTGCACGTAGCACATCTCTCTGCCGCATCCATGTCCTCATAAAACTTGGAAGAAATACGTCGAGGAATATGGTATTGGAACGAGGAAGTGGCGCATGCATCAAAGGAGAATAGATGGTGACCAGGAAGTTCGCGCGATGTCATTCGAACCCCTTTACCATGCACGTGCATCCGCATTGAGTTTCGAGAGCTTTTACTTCGACTCTATGTTACCGCGAATACGAAACTCGCGATACCTGCTAAGAAATCCACGACAAAGAACGGTTGCCGAGTGTTAAAAGCTCGGGGTACCGGCGACGGCATAGCGCATTCACGCCGGTTCTCTGCGGAGGCACAGTAACATGCCAACGACGTCAGCGAATGAGGGAACACGTGACCATCAAAACTGCGAAACTACTTCAGTGACGATACAGAGCCTAGCCGGCATTATTACCCGTCGTCAAGGACCCGGGAGAGCTTTGGGAGAGCTTTTGAGGAAGGTAGCCAATCAAGTGATCGGACACGGGTCCACTGCCCCCCGCCCCTTGCCCCGAGTCTTTGCCGACGACCTCCCTTTGGTTCGCAGTCAGCCATCATAGCGCGGAGGCCCACGCTCGTTCGTTCGGGGGTGTAAGCGGATTGCAGCGGAATTAGTGGCGTTCGTTTTATGCTTTGAACGGCCCTCCTCCCCGCCCCGCGCCAACCATCCACCACACCGCCGAACCTGTGGCCCACGTGACGCGGGTACTTTGATCGCGAGCAATTGAATGCGTCGTTTGCCCTAAGACCCGGTCGCCTTTTCCGTGGGCGATCAGATGGCGACCACGAATCGCTGCGAGTTCAGAAATTTTCATTGAAATGCGTATTATGAGGAACGACCAACGGAAATCGTATTACGTTGAGTTCTATTTCCACATGGATTTTCAGGTAACGGAGCTCGACTCACCGCGAAACGCAATTCGCTTTGGGTCTCGATACCTAAGATAGAATCCGAATCAGTTTTTCTATGTAAAAACAACACGGTGAATTTCATGGTGGATCAACTTCCTACCTTATGAAGGAGAAAAGTTCGATTTCAAATACGTGTTCGCTGCCCTAAAGAGCTTATATAAGACGAAGGATCAGCTTTGCGCTATATTGGAATTTCCACTCTCTTACGATCGACAAGGAGGAACGGAAAAAAGGAAAGGGAGTGAGGGAAGGGATGCTTTCAGTTTGTACGAGTCAACGAAAAACGAAGAGAGTAGAGTCAGACTAGGGATGTAATTAATTAAGTTTCCACTTTCTATTAGAGTTTATACGGACCTCTGAACTTCACCGGTCAAGTATTTTATTCGTGACGCGGTTGGTGTGTGATGACTGCGATGGTGTTCCGTAAGATCGACGACAAACTAACCTTCAAAGTACACGAGGTGGTGTCTGCGTATTAATTTAAAACGATGAAACGATGTTACTTCGATCGTCTGCAGATCGTTTTCTATTTCCATCAACATTAACACTGACGTGAAATACAGATTAAATCGAGTTGTAAATTTGACGCCACAATTTGATACTCTTCCACAACATTGCGTGGATTGTATTTAACACCATTAGCGGTTGGAATTTTAATTGTATCTGTACACAACACGATGGACTTGGTGAAAGGCGTTAATTGAAACCTTATATAGAGCACTAGCTATTTATTCGTAACGGATTTTGCCATTTTCGTACCAGTTCAATACTCCACAAAGCTTTCCATGAACATTGTTTCATCAAGGTAGGTACATCAGTGGGCAAACAATGAAATAAAAAAAAATTTGCATACATGCAAGTTAACACGTTTGTGCAAACACTTTTTCAAGCTCTCAGTGCTGCCCGCTAGTTTTGTTGTAGGTGGATGATTATCACGACAAAGTTAGACCGACCATGAATCTCTGTGCCAGATGCATACTAATACGTGCAACATTGCGTGAGGACTTCCGAAAACGAGTTGAGAGCTCTGCATTGTCATCGTTGTCACGTCGTTCGTTTTCTTGACCTCTAACAACAACTGTTAATTTACCTGAGGTGGGCACAATAAATGTATCAGGGTATGTGCATAGGCGAAGCCAGGAGAAAAAAAAACAATAAAAACGAGTAATTGCGGAGCGAGTTTGCCAGCTGATTCAGGCACAATAAGTCACGGTTTAAACAGCTCTAAAGGGTTCCCAGCCACAAGACGTCTCCACATTTATCCGAATATCCCGGCCTCTGAAAATTCTGCACTCTGTTTCGAGGTTCTTCGCAAGACGGCAGAATTTAACTTATTAGTCGGCCGTGTAATTAAAAACGTTGCGCAACAGGCCAAACAGATAAGGTGGATGCTGAAATGGCGGACACCTTAGTCGTCTCTTCTTTCTCCGGTTTCCTAGCTGGGCCTCTCTTTCCCCAGGTTTTCGCCCTCACTCTTTCACTCGCCATTTTCCCCTCCACCTTATTTTGCTCGCCACTCGCCGTCCCCACTCTCTCGCTATACATCTCTCCTCGATTCATTGCCTCCCTGGTTCACGTTCCCGGTTTTCATTCCCAGGGCGCAAAAACCTCCCCCCTTTTTATAATTGCAAAGCGTCCGCTGCGGAGGCCGGAGACTTCTGAAGCGTGAGATCAGGGCGATCGTACAGGGAATAAATGCGAATAAATCTTTGCCCTCCCGTTCGAACGACTCTCGCCATCTGTGGGCCTTGGTTTGACAAGGGCGTCTTGCCGAACCCTTCGACGCTTATCCTTCCGTTGAATGCGTAGCGGCAGCGACTGCAACGCTCTTCTCAAGACCAATGGGAGGTCTGAGAAGCACGCCTCTGGTTTATTGGAGCTCGAGCAAGAAGAGGCGGGCAAATTGATTCATTCAATTATTAATTGGACAAAAATTTCAATACTTCCGCCCAGCCCTCTCCACTGTCACGCGAAACGCTGCTTTTCTACCCCGTAGGTGCCTTGAATTATGCTTTACATTACGAACTGGAAGCGTTCAACAGAAAAATAGAAGCTAGTCTGGATACCACCGTGCATCTATCAGTGAAGATGATTTTACAGTTTATTTGAACAAGCCATCACCAAAGCCACGTCACTTCGTATGATTATTATTCTGGTATAATTTGTCAGTAGATTATTTGCCAGGAACGGCATCAGGTGACGTATCAGCATAAGAATAAGCAGCTGATTGAAATGACGATAGAAATAAGAATCATCTACCGATGGGTTGAATTATTATATAATATATTCTATATGCACGGCTTATGTAAAATAGTTTAATAGAGAAAATTCTCTTCTTATGCGATTCGCCGCCATATCAAATAACTGGCACATAAATTTCATGCTATACGCATCAACAGCGCTTACCAGGGTTGATTTATTTGTCTGTAGGTAACGTCTATCATCGACCCGGAAACATTGGTGATTGTTAACCAACGCTCCTCCGCCGGGTTGGTATAACCTCGAAGAGGGTTGCGGGTATCCGACAGACGGCAGCATCCCTCGACGGTCGGTTCAAGCTTTCGGGCTTGTCACTGGCGCCATCCGACAGAAAAGCTCTCAACTTGCATTACCCAGGGATTCCCAACTTGCGGATCGCTATCAAAAATACCTCCCCTCGCTTCCACCCACCCTGCTGCATTATATGTCCGTTTCAGCATTACTTTTTTTGCATGAACTTGCCAATTATTACCACAGTAGAAATTATTGCAAAATTCTTTAATGCTGTGAAAATGCTTTTATTTTAAATGGCCATGCGATTGAATTTGTAAATTTTCAATGTAAAGTGATTCATGACTACAGTTTGTTATAGATCTCACCTATCGGTTCTTTCTCACTAGAACGTAATTGTTGTAATCGAGAAAAGGCTCGGTTGATTAATATCGAGTTACGGGACCGAAAGAAACGGAGCTTTGTGATCTGCAATTTGCAATCCGGAATTTTATATCAAAGTATCAAGCTTTGGATGGGCACCTCTGGCAACGTTGGTTTCTGCCGAAACTTTCAGAGGGAGGCACCAATCGCGTAAAGCTTGCGGATCGATAGAGGGAGAATGGCATTCGCAGAGACCTGCAGTTTCGCCTGATACACGGCTAGACGAAGCTTTCCACGCGGCTGACGACCTCGACGAAGTTAACATTTGGATGCTGATCGTCCGAGGAACTCAGTTCGCAACAAAAAAATTCACGATCGCGGCGGTATAATATGAAAATTCGTACGACGCCTCATAGCGCGTATGATAATAACGTCGAGGGGTAGGTCATATACCTCGAGGGGTGGCTCTGCTGTACAGAGCCAGCCAGCCGCTGCACCCAGGAAAATTTACAATATTTTCGGTAGGGAAAAATCTTTATGAAAGCATCGTAGTATCTCAGGAGCGATATACATTATTACAGCCACTCTCTGCAGCTGCACGAAAAACCATGGCTGCTGTCCTATCTTTACGGCTAGTCGTAAAATATTTATATGAAGTCTGTGTTTAAAAGATAGCGTAGCTTCCTTTCCTAAGGTGTCTTGACATTTTTCTTCAGCTTTCTCAGCTGGATTGAGCACTCTTCACTCTCGAAGATTGGAACTTTTCACCGTTGAAGGAAAGAAATGAGGTAGTGCATTTGTTCAAAGTATGCGAATTTCCACTTTTTATTATCACCTTATTTTCTTTTTTCACTCTCCATACGAACACGACCGTCACGGGGTGCAGGTACTGATTCACGAGTAAAAATAAACCACACAAGCCCTTTTATTCGTCACCGGGGTTGGTTGGTCGCAAAAAATGCAAGATTAGATTGTCGCAATAATTTCTCATTATTACCGAATAAACTGGTTTTTTATTTGCCGCAGCTGCGACGCAGGCGAGCGTTTTTCTACGGAAATACGCCTGGCCATTCAAAAGTTGTACAACCAAGGCTACCCTCAGGGTTTAAACTTATAGAAAGATCATTATGTGCCCAACACTGTCTCATAATTACCCCCCCGCAGCACCTGTTGCTTCGACAATGGTATTTCCGGAGTAGCACAATGGCTATTTAGTCCTATATAAAGTATTTAACAGCACGCGGAAATACGGTGTGTAGATATTGCTAAGCTTGCAGCGATGCACCGCTCAAGATTTCATGCCTAAAAATGACTGGCATTGAATCACCGCCACGCGAACTTGAAGGAATTTTACGATTATACACAGCTGCGTGCAGTTCGAGAAAAACGGTTCAACAGAACGCTCTCTTTTCCGGGTGGATTTTTCCTATCATATTGAATGCGTTTCATCGAATAGAATAACTTTGACAATTAGGAATTTAGTCATTTGGTAGAAGAATAACAGTAGATTCATACTTGATATCACAATCTAAATGCGGTTTAAAGAACTCTTTGGCAATTTTTACAAGCTAAAATTTCATTTACAGTGAAATTTAAATTCCGCTACGGTAAAACAATACGCGGTTACCGAAGCGCGAATATATTTTTCGTCGGACAAGTGACGTTAATGCATGTTAGCAGAGAAGCGCTTGACGCTCGATATACCATCACCTTTTAATTTTTATTATCCTCCACTTCGGTCAACTTTTACTTCATCCCGTTTTAATGAATAATTCAATTGACCCCGTTTTATCTTAATATCGTTATTTTCATGTCTTTTTTTCTTTTCTTTTTTGACAGTTGAGGACTGCATTGAACATGTCGGCACTTTTTTTGTGCTTTCAAAAGGTGGTACATGGGCTCAACCTGCTTAATATTTCGGGATTATCATTCGCTGCATTCTATGAATTACTTACCGGGAGTAATTGACGTTTTTCAATTTAGCTCATGAAATGTAAATTCTTTCAGACCGTAACTCTAGGTGCATTACCTTTCTCTACTGTGAACAGTATTTCCTTAATCTTAATTAACCCTATAATTATACAGTATATTCGATGATCAAGGAAGTTTTTCTCAAGTGAATATTGGCCTATCTTTGCCTGCGAACGCAGAAAGTTCCCACCATGTTCTGTCATTCATTTATTGTTTTATTTATTTTCCTGTTCCATTTTATTGCAGAAAATTCCAAACGAGAAAAAGACACGCTACGGATATACGATCGTGAAGCGTGACACCGAGTTATTCGGCCAATCCAGAGTAAATAATTTCGTGTGGGTGTAATTCAGGGGGATGAGAAAATCCGAGGCGATTCATATATAGCCAAACAAATAAGGGTGAATGGCGGGTAAAATCTATGAAAATAATAAAGGGTTACGGATAAAAAAAATTACAGGGTAGTTTTTTGAGATTATATTAACATTCTTCTCACCCCCATTCGCATAGCGTGAATACTAGGTGCCGCGATGCCGGTCGGATCGCCGGGTTGCGATAATTTCTACCACCTTTAACCACCAGCCATTACAGTATTAGCAGCAATCGTGCGAATAACGAAGTTGCACATACTCCCGAACCAATGAGAATTTACAAAGCAAACTTACTGAATATTTAACCGCAGAATATGAAGCCAAAGGACTTTCAGTATTGCGCAACACGCATCCTAAACGTACAAAAACCGCGCATAAAGCTTGCTCGTATCAGCAGCCTAAAGTCTATCGACTTTTTGAGAAAACACACGCGAAAAGCCGCGTGCAGCGGATGCATTCGCGATATATATTCAGCATCCCATAACCTTCAAAGTTCCAAAACGAAACCGAAGTTCGGCTATTGTTCTGGAACTCGTAAACACGTAGAAAGTATCCAGGGAATCCCAGACATCTTTAACGTTATACGACGCGAGATAACGCCGCTTGCATGCCGCTGTTTGGAAAACCCCGAAATTTTTCATCGATGGTGGGTATAGACTATGAAATATGCAAGGTTTTCAACCACAAAATTTGTCCACGGCATATTTCGATCCCGCGAAACGGCTACTGACGAATAGATTCAGTCGCGGAAATTCACCTAGACGCGAAAACGACAACGTGCTGTACATCCTCGTCTTCGAGGGCTCGGCTGAGGTGGCAAATGGTACTTCGATGCAAATTTTGTAGAGAGTATCTATCTTGCTCTGGCTTTCCTAGAAGCTAGTTCGTATTTGCACCGGGTTTAGAGGAGGATTCATTTCGCTTTGTAAAAAATAACCGTGCAGATTCCTTTTATGGGAGTCTCACGTATGTATCTTTCCGTTGCAGGTGTAACGGATGTTGCGCGTTGTTATATTGTGAAGAATACCTTATCTTGATAAAAAATCGTATGTCGGTACCATCAGTCTATTCGCTGCATTAGGCAACGTTATTCGACTACCTTCGATCAGCTAGCACATAATCATAGGTCAGAAGTGAGGCAAGAGCACATATACACGCCTGTGAAAAAATCAATGATGGTTGTTCAAATTTTCAGGAACTAAAGAGGCCAAAATAGTCACTACGGCAAATGCCACGTGGGGAGGGACGTGACTCGAGGTCTCGAGATCGTTTAAAAATTTACGAATATCCATAATATATTGAAGTAAAAGCGGCGCCTGGTGCCTTCCTGCTTTCCTTCCTGCTGCTTGTTATCCCTCAGCTCCCTCGCCGATATTTCTACATCTGGAAACGCGGCTCTTTGATACCCAGGTAAGTATATTGCAGATGTGCACAGCTATATGAAATTCGTAGATGTTTTAGTTTTTGGAGGTTTTTATACGACGACGTGCAGAGATTGTTCTTTGGAAATGGCAAATGAATCTCCGTCTGAATTATACATGCATTATGCACACAGGTGATTGTGAAAAATTCACGGGAAAAACGTAGACTTCAAAGGGACTGGAGGCTGAGTGGAAATTCAGAACTAATCGCTTGGGCACTCAAGGCTGAGCATGGTTTTATTGGAAGAAAAAGAAATGGAGGCGAAAAGAAGAAAAAAAAAAAAGAAATCCACCGAGTAAGAGGCAAATTTCAATAAGCGAGGCCTATCAAAAGGTTGATGAGAATCGTTTATAACACTTCCACCCAAGGTATCTTCTAGCCTTAATCGGCCCCTTCGATCCGACCGGACGAGCAGAGCATTCGTGCGCGACCCCCCGACATGGCAGGGTCAATACAGAGGCGCTGACCATTTTCTCTACCCCTTTCCACCCCAACCCCACCCTTTCTCTTTTTCTCTTTCTCTTTTCCCATTTTTCTTTTTCCCTCCTTTTTCACCGTTCCTCCGCTCTCCTTCTATTTCTCAGTTCACTGAGGCGGACGAAAGGACAGCAGAAGGGGCCTCCTTGTGTCACGTGAGGCCTGCACCGCTCGCGTTCGAGGATTCAATCGTCCTACTCGCTCGAACGGTCACCTTAATTCTTTATAAGCGACGCGCCGTTATCAAGTTACTTCAACCGTAGATTTCAGGGGACGGGAATAGGCTTTGAATCGTACGGTGTCGGAAAGGAAAAAGAGGTGGAAGAGGATGAGGAAAGAAAAGAAAAAAAAAATTGCCAATTGTTCGAGATGCGGAACGTATGGTTGTACAGCTTGGCGTCAGTTCAAAATCTCTTCACCTGTATCTTTACCCATTCAACACTTCTATTCTTATATTTTCAAGGCTCGAACACAGAATTCTTCAATAAACTGAACGGCACATGAATCCTAATACGTCATTCGTTAAATTTGCACGTACAGTATAATAAAACATTAACAGCGAAGATTATGTTTCACCTTTCGTCGTCCGTATATTTGGCTTAGATACCCCCTCAATTTAGAAATTATTTTACTCTACTTTGCACGTATAAAATAGTTCCTTCTTTACAGAATCGCTTAAAACTGTTGAACATTAACTTGTGGATGTGCAGGAAATTACAAAGATTACGACACTGATAAGTATCCTCTCGTATTATACATAGATAAATCATACATGTGACACAAATCTTGTATAAGTGTGCAGTGACACAGATGCGAGAAGCAATTTGTAGAGTGATCATCCTGTCATCGATAGATGCTACCACTAATTAAGTGCGCGGATGTAGGTGGTCACAATGATAAGCCCATCTGAGACCGAGAAGGAGGAGACGACGTACGGCAGTCCTTGATTACCCGGAGATTCATCAATGACCACAATGCTAGGCATGCGGTAATGTATCTACAACACGTGCCTGACACCCCCTCGAGCCTTGTACCGGTTGTCAGCCGTCTACGGAGTAATGATACCGTACAATGGCGGCCGAGCTTAGATGCGAAACAGCGCAAATCCGGTTCAATATTTCGGGCAACTAAACGAACCGCGTCACGCTTTGTTGTCTCAGCGAGATTAGCAACGGAAATTTCACCGCTGCATGCGTATCTTCCAACCAATAACAGAGTCGCACTTGCAGAATGCTTATTCACATAGGAATGCCAACTAGACGTTCTGGTTATTAATTAGCCACGAGACATGTCCGGCATAAATCATAAAGACAACAAATCAATATATTTTAGAAATGTCTTTTTAATGATGTCACTCAACAAACACTTTTTTCACACAAATACACCACTTGTTATCGGTTTAAATGTAATTAAAATATTTTTTTCCCAACACCGTGGGAATTCTCACCGTGTTCGTTCTCATCAGTAACTCCGAAAAGATGGAGCTATTGATTTTTGTACGGCGTTCAAAATTCATTCTACTTCCGTGACGCAGATGTTAATTCATCCTTTGTTACACATCAAATAAAGCCTACATTTGTCCGGGTCAGAATAAACTTTACGTCATTAATCACTTTTCAGATATACTGGTTATTAATACCTCATAAATTAACCGTTAGACACTGTATCAAGGTGCAATTATTCAAGTTACCGATCGACGTCTCAATTAAAAATATTTCAATCATCTAACAAAGTCGATGAGTAATCCGAAAAAGTTTGCATTTAATTAATTCGCTCGTTAAGGATCAATTTTAATGTTCTGTATTATATCCATGAAATTTATACGTTTTCATATCACAATTATTGATTGTCTTCTGGTACTCATTGTATCCCGCATGGAAAAGTATATGCTGTATACATAACATTTATGAAGAATAAAAAAAAAAAAAAATACATATGCTTGTATATTTTTTGCACATATATACTTTTCCAGGTGGCTATACACCTTTTCTACGTACATTTTTATAGATATATGCTTCATACGTCTTTTCACGTTTTCACTCTTTCCCATTCTTCGTACGCCGCCACACTGATAATCGTGCTCTTGAATGATTGAAAGAAAATGAGTAGGTACGTATGTAAAAAACGATATTATTCACACCGAAATTGTAGGGGAATCCTTTTTATCCCGTATCGTAGTCCGACAACATCCGACGCTGTTACCCTCCGAATTATCCTTCAAATATATCGCGGTCATGAAATGCTATGCTTCTTGGCGCGTACTCCGAGTGTCGTATCCATGAGGACGGTTTTCGCCCAACTTTTACAGCACTCGGGATGACGGGAGGCCGTATAATCTTGAGCGAACTCGGAACTTCCAAGCGGCAGGCAGGCAGACAGGCCTTCAGCCTTTCTAGCTCGATTCACGAATGAGTGATTTAGTGGAGCGTCACGCCGCAACGACCGCCTTAGATTAACCGAATTACTCTCTCCTGCCTCCCCACGGCTACAAGATAGGTTTGTCATTGTACCCCCAGTGCTTAATTAGAGGGGATATCGACCCGTTAGTTGGCTCGAGACTGCGAACGAGAGGGCGAAAGGGCGAGAGGGTTAAAGGGCGCAGGGTCTCTAGGTGGTCGACGTCTCTAGATAGCCCCCTCACCTGCAATTACCCAATAGCATTCCGCTAATGGATTACCGGAGAAACTCTCTCGGATCGACGCGTTGCGTCTTGCCCGCACGAGACGGCCGCGTCGCGTAGCGTTTCGTTGCGTTGGTCTCAAACTCGAAAGCATGAAACGGGGACCTTGCAGCGCAAGAGTAGTAGCGTGAAGGCAGCAGAGGCCGCGCCTACGAGAGCAATTTGCCTGGGCAATCCATGCCGCGTAATTGGGAATTTTATAATATTTTTGGAAGCGAGCCAATCGCGGGGACCGTGCGCCTCCAGGGAAGATGAATATTCTCTTTTTGAGGGGCATGGCAACGGTGCACGGATGAAAAATGCGCCTGGCTAAAATTCACAGCCGCAAAAAGTGTCCCGACGATTTGGAAGCATACCAAATTGTAATAGTCGGAAATCGGCGATTAATTTATCACTGTGTGTAGCGAGAGCCAGGAGAATCGGCTTGAAAAACGAGAAAGAGAGGAATAATAATAAAAAAATATGAGACGATGAAAGTTCACTTGCCAGAGTGATTTGTTGGAAATCAAAGTACTTATTTCCCCCTCTGATCGACTTCGTACGGAAAACTACCGCATTCACGCATGCACTGGATCATTTTCCACATGGCAATCCACGCGGACGTGCAATCTCAGCTCTACTTCGCTGTTGCCAACGTTGTAGTTACCAACAACACAGTGGACATGCACTCCGGGCGATTCTGGCGCGTTGTCGTCGCATCTCCATAAGTAATTCACCGAACACTAATTGTCAAGTAGTTATTACACTCATGATCGTATTCAAACAGCATATGCAGTTAATTCGCATTAAAAGTTCAAGAGATCGAATTGAGGCGGAAATGTTGAGAATATAAAAAAAAATTGCGCTAGATAAAACGCGAGGTATTCAATAATATGATCAAAACCTCAATTGTAGTATTGACAACAACATATAATCACACGACAAATAGTTTATACGTGCACTACTATTTTTAGTAATACACGACCTAAGCGTTGATGTCACATGATATTCATTTTACTACAATACCCTAGTGACTATAATATAATAAAACGGAATTTCTTCTATCATAATTGTCAGCGTGACTTCACTATCTGATTCTGAGTAGAAAATAATTCTTCTCGTACGAAAGAGGTTTTTTTTTCCACTGTTCGACTCCTGCTGCAATTTCAAGTTGGCATTCCAATAAAACCAGGAGTTCGAACATGCGATGGATGCGACAAAGTGGTTCCTGGCTTCACAGGGTCGTTTTCGTACGTGGCAAGTACCTACGCTGCAGGTAGCCGCAGCAGCAGTCTGTCATCGGTTCTATTGCCTAGCGTAATCGGGGGTGGCTCGTTCGGAGTGCAGAGGAACTCCCGGAGAGTCCTGAAGACCCGACAGACCAGAAGCACTTTATATTCAAAGCGCAGCCGAGCGTTCCTGAAAATGCAATCGCAAAATACAATGCCATGCATTACCTATACCAGCACGCGTACCCGGTCCTCGAAAGAGATATGGCACATGAAGTTATACGTTATGCGACATGGTACTCCCACTGGTGAGGTGCAATTTTCCCATCGGCACCGATATTTTAATAAACCAGAAAAAGCCAAGACGATACACCGATCTTCCCATCATTCTTCCCCCGGTGCTTAGCCACAGATTTACGATAACTCGTTTGTCTTTCTGCACTCTGTACTTCACCAGCGCCAACAAAGGTCGATGTCTTCAGAATGATAGATGTCATAAATCCATTTATCCATTCCAAGATTATTAAAATACCGCATTAATGCTATGACGCATACTGGAAACAATGTCGCAACAGCGAAGACTACAGAGGATGTGCAGGCTATAATACTCGCGGCTATTTCCTTGTACAGATGTAGACAAGTGGGTTTGCATACAAGTGCATGAATCTCGCGGGCACGCTATGCGCTTGCGGATGCGGAAGGAATGAGACGTAAAATGGAGCAGTTACAAGCGATCAGGACACAGAACGAGCCTTGTGGCCTGCGGGATAACGCTAGTGGGTTCGTTTCTCCGTCTGCAGGTTCCTCCGTCCGCAGAATGGCTTTGCATGGAAATGCCACACCGAACAATCCACCAATGCTAACTTCGGCACAATGGACGTCACACTGTGTTGCGCCAGAATGGAGCCTCTGCTTACGCTCGGCAATGCGAGCTTGTTGTTGGGCAGTATCTTCTAAGCCCTCCTAAAATGTTGTGGTTCAAAACTTTGCAGGATAAGATGAGCGAGATAGTGAAACAATAGTGCACATGGTACCGTGTCTTCCGAGTTTAGCGTATCTTTACTGATAAAATACACAGGTGCGAATGCCACTGGTCTGGTAGGGATAAAACAAGGTGAGTACGAAACCGGTGACACATGAAGCGGATAGTATCCTTTCTTCCTCCTCGCTGGATTGGACGTAATGAACGGGAACCGAGTATGTGACACGAGTAATTTACTATTTCGCAATGGTGTACGTGCCTGCAAAGTTTATCCCAAATGGTTACTAACTTACTCACTTTCTGGGACGAAAACTTTCTCGTATTTGCTCCGGAGCACGATTACACCAACGAGACGACTGCCATTTCTCTGGGGATAGTTTCGCGGGAAAGACACCTCAGAGTTTCCGTTAAAACCACAATGTCGTTAATGTAAGCCTCGAACTCGAGTAACATCAGCTTTAGGCAACATCGTTTCGTATACTTTTGTAAATGAAACGAATCAGGCCTTGTTGGACCCACGAGCAGAAGATTCAACCCAAGCACAGTATTTTCGCTGCCTTTCGACAATCTACTCTGTCACTTTTATTAATATTTTGAAATAAAGTTCGTATGCAAGGGTTCGTTTGATTAGAAATGGAAGCACTTTCGACTAAAACGGCTATATACACTGTCATTCTACTTCACGAATAGTTATAGCCCTCGCGAAGCGTCGTGAGAGTAGATAATTTGAGGGGTGGTACATGAAACGATAATTTCACCGATTGTAAATATACCCCTCGTCAAAGGATCGTATTTTAGAATCGAAGGTAAATGGTGCCGAGAGTATCAAAGGATTTCGAAAGCGATTTTAACGAAATGGTGAAAATCTGCCTTGACTCTTATTCAATTCGTTAACTCTCAGCCCCTCATTCATTCTGCTCGTTAAGCCCTCACTTTGTCAACTCAACCAAACGCAAGTAAATGAAGGCCATTCGCGTAGCTTTGAACGAGTACACGTGATAATTGGAAAGCCGGAGCATAGAGATTTCAGCTCTTAGAAGTGGACGAGGTGAGCAAGATTTGTGGACAAGTGGAATACGTCGGTACAACCAAAGAGTATCGTAAAAATCTACAGCAGAGTTTGAAAAGACAAGAACGAACAAAAAAAACCAATCTAGCCTCGATAAAATCTGATATTCTCCGTTCTTAGAAGCTCGTATTAATTCAAAAGCATTGCTAGAGATCGTTAACTCTGAAATTAAGATCTTCGTCGAACACGCAATTTTTACAATAGAACTCACCTTTCGCCGATTAGCATTCAGTGTAGTCACGCTATAATGAACTTAGTGCAAAGAAAGAAATTCTGACAATTAAACTAACACCGCTTCGTTAAAGCCATTTTCATTTTATACGCCCTAACTTTTCCGAGGCCACGTCACTCTATCCTTAAAGCGTTTCAAGTGAGTATCACGCTCAACGAATTCACTTTTCCCTGTGAACATAAGAAATGGGATCTTGTTGGGCGAAAAACTTGAGGAACAAACTCGTGAATCGACTAAAACACCGTTTGAACCATTTCCGTGATGATAACTTGACGCTGTTGATGAAGTCCTCAAAGAATATCGATTTTACAACTTTAAGCATGATAAACAAAGTATTTTTAATGCAACTCGACTGTTCACATTAATTTCTTAGCAATAATTATGCCGTTAACAAAGGCAGAACTGTCCGAATCTTTGTACGATTAATGGTGTGTTTGTATTGTTTCTCAGAGAATTCATCACTCTGACCACAAGTAACAAGCTTATAATTGTCGCTGATAGTTATAAAGCTAGCGTTTATAACATTTGCAAATATTTACATTACAGTGAGAATTATTTATCATCATGTTGAGATTAAATTTGTGAATATTCTTTGAGCTTCTCAATGATTATCATCGAGGTAATTATACCGCGAGAAAACTCGTACATGTAAATCGAACAGTTTTTTTTCTCGTTTATATAGTATTAAAAAAAACGTCTCGATTCATTCAAAAAACGTATGGCACCACCTCAAAATTTCTTGTTGATACTACGAATTTGATGACAGCTATAGTCGGAACTGGTAGACATGTTTCAATAGTACCTGTGAATGAATTTTTCACGAAAAACTGCAGCTGACTGACATTCTAGAATACGGGAAAATACACTTCGCCGGTGGTTTCTTGCCCTAGAGTCAACTGGTGGAGACGTGGACACTGAAGAACATGCAGCAGAGAATAATTTCAAGTCCAGTTATACCGCGACACTGGTTTAGATCCTGCAAGCATGGAACAACTAACAACGAAGATGCCCGGGAGTTCAGAAACTAACTCTCAAGAGTACGGCCAGGTCGAGCAGCCTCTTGCTTGCTAGTTGCTTGCATATGTATTCATTATGTAAATTTTGTGCCCATTATAATAAGCGAGACCCCTTGGTCTTACGAGACAGCCCGAAACTACCGCGAGCTCGCCATCACGGCAACAAGGTACCCTGCGTACTATTAGCAACCCACGTCTAGCAGTAACCATCCAAGTCCAAGAGATAAATTCAATTATGATTTAAGCGACAAGTTTGCTGCTATATCCCACTACAGCGGAGGTCTAAAGTTGGTACCAATTGGAACGTGATTCACCAAATCGCCGCCATTTGTTTCGCAGAAGATCCGAGGCCCGACCACGATGAACTCTTCTGTCTACTCTGCTTCATTCCTGACGATTTTTACGGTTACGGTTGATAGCCTCCTCGAAGAGTCTTCACGGTGGCGCCGTGCTGAAGATCAATAAGATCGAGTTTCCAGAATTCCCAAGACGAAGCGACACTCTTCCGCTTGAGCCTGGAGGAGTTGAACCGGTGATCTTGTCACTATATACAGGGGCGAAGAATGATGCGGTGGATGGGTCTCGGGTCGGGGGAGGATAGGTAAGGCGTACAATGGGCCGAACACCGGGACCCGAGCGCTTCGTGTCTAAGATTGATCACCCTCGGCCTCCATCACAACCAGCTCCTGCTGTCTTGTTCGTTGTCTCTAACGCCGATTCTCTCTTTATCCGGCAATGGCATCTTTGCTTAGAAGGGCTCTCATTACTTAAGGCTGCGCATTACCATATTGATTTCCTCAGGGAACGGTTTCAAAAGTTTTTCTCTTTATCTCTCTCTCTCTCTTTCTCACCCCGTTCTCGCCGATACTTCTTGTTCTATGTATCAACGGACCAAAAAAAAATGATGTTCCACGATAGAGAAATCGTGTGTTGACATAAGCATATGAAGTCAATGCCCCAAGGGGATGGAATCAGCGATGATACCGCAGCGCAAGTAATCGTCAAAATCGTCATGAACACGCACCACTCCAACTTGACGTTCCCATTCTTTTTATACAGTGGGTTAGAGAACCTGACAGGTGAAGAACAACCGGATGACAATGGGACGAATGAAATCAAACGGAATGAGGGAGAAGAAAGGACGCTTCGAGGGAAGCGGTTCAAGGTGCTTCTGCGCCCCGCGCGCTCCGCTGTAGCGCCAAACGTTCTGTTCTGGCCGACCTCCTATCCGGCGGCCCGACTATTCCCAATAAAAAAAGGCGGAGTAAAAAAGAAACAAAAACCTATTGTTGGCCATTCTGTGGGTGGCGGGTGAACCGGGTGATCCATCAGGCTCGGACGGGAGAGGCCCGAGGGCAACCGGGATAGGACAGAAGCTGGACGGGAGTGAGTAATTAACCAGGCCGCGGCAACCTCCCTCCACATGCCCTCTAGTGCCCGCACGTAGTCGGTACCCACCTACGTCTAGCTCGTGGCATCGCCACGAATACACCCACATCCGAGAGCGTTGAGCCTAACGTGGTGCAGCTCGTTCGGGTTGACAACCCATCACCATCTGAGCAGGACTTTGCTCCCCTGGCTTTGCCGTTGCTCAACCTCACCGAGATGAATTCAGACGGGCGACGAAACAAGATAGATCCCTGACCAACGGGCAGCGCAGCACAGTCTCGGCTTTGCTGAATTCAGTGGGGGAAGCAGGTCACGTCCAGTTACAGAGATAGACCAAATGTCACTCCAAGTCATGAATGGCGATGTTTAATTCAAAGGAACGAACTTAATGGGTTCAGAATTCAATTAATCATTTTCTCAGGTCCTAGTATCACATCGCGGTTATACAATTTCACATAGTTATATCCCTTCGCGAATTACAATTTTCATGACGTGGACACAAAATGTGGATCGAAGGTCTCAGTGACAAATTTGACACGAAATTTTTAGCAGCTAATGTTTACCCGGTGTAATAGAATCTTCGACTGACGTCAAAACTAACGTGAAATTAATACTTCTAGGTAAGACTGTGATGCGGTGTACCCAACTCTGAGTAGTTTAGGAATAGGTATATCATGTACTGTCCACGAGGAAAGAAAAAATTGTAAATCCATGAGAATTAAGACCCTTCACAAAATTCGAGATTCTGATGTTACCATCCCTGCAATATCACTAATTTATACTTTCACGAATCACCGCGTATACTCGTATAATGTAACGAAACTATAGATGGTTCAGTGATGTTCGACAAAAGCGTGCATACCAGAGTACAACCACGAATACACAAAGTCTCGATAAATTCGTTTCCATTTATGATTTTAAACCTCATTATGGAAGCCGGTCGGATGAGTTGCGTATGCATGCATAACGTCATATGTTCGTCAGTTTAAATCACGTCAGTAAAAAATGCAGCGATCGATTGCAGCACTCCAAAGGGGTGCTATTGAAGCTCTGCGCTTTTCGTACTGCGGCTCGTCAGTGAGTTGAACCATGAAGGCGAGACTGCGGCGATTACAGCGTCCGATTCGAAAGCTTCCCCGCGGCCTGCACTTCGTGGGAACTTGAAATTATTACCGGGGATGCTCGTTAATCATGTTGTCGGAGAGAGGGATCCGGGTACCGGCTGGTCGCAGAGCTATCTGTACTTCTGCGCGCCGGCCATTATATTCAATTTACATATAAATTCAAATTATTCCATCGAAACATTGGTTACAATAGTAATTGCTGGATGTAATCATAACGATCAAGCCACGTGGACTCGGTCGGACTGTGAAAGGGGATCAAAATTTACGACACCCATCATACGAAATTACCATTGTTACCCTGTGGTCTGTAGGCGTAAACATTTCCCCTGCGTAATTACCTCTCCCTTGAAAAATGTCAGCTTTCGGTGACCCCCGGTGCAGAAATACTTTTTCAGTTCCGTGCGGCGGAATTAGCGAGAGATGGGAATTAGCTGTACATACCGGGTTTCGCATAATATGCAAAGCGGTATTGTACCACCAATATCCGTGACACAGCCTGACAGGACCAGGCGTCGAGGGCGTTTCTGACGTCTAGACGTAGCTTGGCCATCATAAATCAATCGACAACGTTCCGACGGGCCAACAGGTAGCGCCACGAGGCCCTAAAAGCAGCGTATACACCATGGACCATGTACAAACCTACCATTCAAAGGTGATTGAACCCGACAGTAACGGAACCATGCAGGACCGGTAGAAGAACGTTATAGCGATTTTTTGCGAAACGGTGACATGGTGAGTCTTACGATAAAAGGTATTCCGAAGAAATACGTGATTTTGGAAGTCGCGCGTGAGTGCTGAAGATGTTCTCGATATCAAATCCGTCTAGTTAGTGCCGAAAATTACTCCGTCAGGACTTCAACTACACTTCTCATTACTGAACACACCATCGCGTTTTCACAGCTCACGTTGAACACGTTTACGGGTATATTACGACATGAAGGTGCCTGCTGCGGCTTATCGGTTGTGACGAGAAATGAATGTGGAAGACTGCGCAACTTGATACAGCAGGAGATAAAGCGCTGCGTTCATCGTGCACTGCCGGTATAACGTTCTGCGTTCTACGTGTACTTTCGCAATTAAGCATTGTCGGATTGGTGAGCGCCTAGAACGAACGGCTTCATTCAGTTGAGCTGCAGGTTCACCTGTACGGATTACTTAGATTCCGATCACCGCTGCAGTTAAAGCGGAACACGGTGCCCGCGATCATGGATTATTAGAACGCTTCGATTAAAATCAGCTGCACGTATCTAATACCGGAGATCCATGTCCAGGATAGGAATTATGAACGACTAAAGGTAGACATGAGCAGGAAGTTGTTCAACTCCTAGGGGAGCCTGCAGTGCCATCCAACGCTAGTTTCTAGCCTGGGGCTGAAATATCACGTTGCAGTAGGAGCCTAAATATTTTAAATAATCCAGAGACAACTACACGATGCTTTTTCGTCAGGTGCAGAAGTCAGAACGACGACGATTCGACGAAACGCAAAAACAAAAAAAGGAAAAAAGGGAACAGGAAACACTCCACGGGGATTAAGGAGTTTTCTGTATGCTCGAGCTTTTTTTAAGAAAAAAGAAAAAGTTTCGAGACTACGTTTCTGCCGCGTTGACCCGGCTTCGAAAGCAAAAGGTATAGAAAATTTAGCTGATGATGCATCATGGAATACTCTCGGCACAAGCTCATTCACACGGCACTGCACCAACATCTGTAATCCACGACGACTGTTTGACGGCGTTATACCAGAGACTCAGCCGTAGGTGGTACATGTTTGTGGTGGGTGGCAAGAAATGAAGAGCACTCCACTCTGTTCTACGAGGTGTGAAGGTTGCAGAGGCGTGAAGCGAGCGGAGGTTGGGTAGGTCGGGTAGTTCTCGGATACGTTGGGGGAGGTGGCTGATGGATTGTCGTCGGCGTGTAAATATTTTACGCTACACTCGTCACGATTCTCCTTGATTTTTCAGCTCTCGAGGGAGTTTTCCCTTGTTACTAGACAAGTCGACTGTCATACGGGACGATAAATATCTCGCAACCGAACGTGAAGAGACGTTTCCTCATTTCCACACCGTCGGAAGATTACACGTGTGTTGGTCATCGGTGATTGTCAAGAGAATTCAATCAGGGTCGATCCTCGGTTCGGTAAAGGCTTTATATCTGTGTCTGAGTGGAGCACAAAGAAGTCAGTCATCTTGCTAAAATCCCTCACACTACGTTTATTCCGCATCATCTAATTCCCAGCGTTGATTGATCGTTCAGCGATTTCCTCCATTCCGCTTCGCGTGGACTCATCGTCGGCAACATTTCTTTTTTTGACGGCAGTACCTTTCACCCTCTTCGGCAGCACAGCTGCTCGTGTTTATACGAGTCGTGTTGTCGCATGAGAAAATTTTTTGGACTCCGCAGTCGATAGTTAGAACTCAGTGTCCTGAAGAATTTTTATCTCAAGACAGGTATAATTTAAAAAATAAACAGACCTCCTCGTCTTCTCATCCAATTCTCATCCCTAGATGTATCATGGACGTAAGGCCGCCAGTGGCGTGGCCCAACGCAATGCAAAGAAATCTAATACTAAAATGGATTCGGCTGTTATAGATACTGGGGTTGGGTACAGCAGCATGGCTCACGGCGGGTAGAAGGTCGACTAAATCCATCATAGCGCTGTCGTCTCGCTGATGGCTTTCCGAAATCCAGTTTAAAGTAGGTTTAGATCGATACGAGCTTCCACACTCACAGTGCCCAACATTCGGTCCGTGTTCGCGTAAACGCATCGTCTAGTCTGCTCCCTCGATTCCATTCGATTCACGCCATTTGCGTTTTTTTTTTTTCTTCTTCTCCTGCTTCCGGTTTTTGAACGTAACTCGATCCAGTCATCCGGTCCCAACCCAGTCTCTCTGTACATTGAAACCACGTATGACCGAAGAGAAAAAAAAGCAGTAGATTGAGACGCACCATTCGCACTGAATTTATGTATTCGAGAGTATACCATGCATACTATAGACGTTGTTGTCTCAAGAGATGGTTCAGAAATCCTGTAACTCTCGAACAGAGCACATAAATTCATTATAACGGAGTGAAATGGCATACAGATATCAAAGCTCTCCCTTTGTTGCTGGCTAAGCACTAACGTATTGAGAGCAGCGCGCGAAATAGTTCGAGGCCTGCGATATCACATAATATACGCCCACCACCCTACCTTGATGCGTATATTCAGTGTAAGGTAGACATATAATTGTAAGGCGTGGAAGGTTAATATCGCGAAAATGCTTTGAGATATTAAATAAAAAGAAATTTGTGAAGAATAAATGATCGTGATTACCATTTCATAGAAGCATAACATTGCACGCATATGATACCTAAGGGTGTGGATCAAAGTCCCGAATGGTCAAAGCCCGAAATGATCAAAATTCCGAATGGTCAAAACAACGAAGGCTTAAAATTCCAAAGGGTAAAAATTTTAAATAGCCAAAACTCGGAACGCTAACAACATTCTCACACACGCACGCGGTAAAAGCTTCACGGCAAATGCGATAAATGTTTCATGGCATATGCGGAGGTCGGTAACGTTCAGAGTTTTGATCATTTGGTTTAATAGTCTGTCTGAACTTTGAACATTCGGAACTTTGACCGGCACCTGACACGGTATGAGCAAATATATCCGAGATAATCGTGTGCCCAGAGAATGTACCGACGACAAATCACCGTGAAATATCAAAAAGTGACCGCAAGAAATATTGAATATTCAACGGTTGGATTACAAACAGTTCCCACTATCTGCATAGGTATATCATAACAAGCAAGATCAATATAAAGAACTCACTGAATAAAGCAGTTCGAATCTGTGCATACATCCGAAGTGACGCTTCTACGCGTACGGTCGAAACCACGAGTAAGAGAGAATATCTAGGCACACAAGCCACTCATTTTCACGATACCAGAGGAAAGCCAACGAGTATTAGAACTTTCATCACTTTGTCACCTACATATTTCACGGTGAAAGCTAGACACGAAAACGTGTAAACAAACAAGTTATAAGCGTCGTTGTGCAAAGGGAATAGCCAGTGCACAGCGCATAAATAAGCAAATAACTATCTACGACCCATGGAGTTTGGAACTGCGGAATGCTGACGGGGATTATCGGAGCTCGGAATTGCTTGAGAACTTGATGCCAGCAGCCCAAAGAAGATCGCTGAGAAGGGAAACGCCGAACGAATTTCCAAGACAACAAAAACAAGGTAAATCGAGCGAAGAAGTTCCGTCACGTTTTTCCACGTTCCAGGGTAGTTATGAAAAAAAAATTGATGGTGCAAGCACCGAGCGATCTTCACCTTTCCAAGATGGTGTTATGTGAAAACGTCATCAAACCTCTTCGCAGCTAGCCATTTCGTTGCTAGCATTGCCCAAAATGTTCGATTCTCGAATGGTTCTAGGATTTCAAAAGCAAATATGTAGAGATTTTCGAAAAACTATAGGTATAAAAAATAGACTAGAATAGATGCGTGGAAATGCAAAGAGGTAACACCATCAGACAAACCGCAGTGACCCCTTAAGATGACCTTTATTACGAATTGGTAAAGGTGTCAAAATGAGAATCAGTGGCGACTGTCTAGAGGCGACTTTTACTATTTATTCGAGCTTAAATTCTTTACTGGTTCTTCATTTTTTTCCAAGATGTTTGAGAGACAAAAAACGTGACGAAGAAAGAGAAGGATGAGAGAGTAAAAGGTGCAAGACACGGGGGACACGCGAATAATGGGAGAAACGTTCACAAGAATGAGTCAAGGATGGAAAATGGAAAGAAAGGCAAGAAAGAAAGAACGTGTCAGGCCTGAAGGCTGAAAGCTAAAACATGGGGTAGATAGGCAGTCGCGTGCCAACGTTGTATACACTGCAGGCTCACCTCTGCTCGTCTAGCAACTACAAACTCTATCCTCACGATACTCGAAAGATTAACGAGAAGAGGTGGCGCAAGACATAACCAATCCACGTGTAAGAAGCTAATAAAACGTTCATGTATCGCAATGGACATAAATTTGGCATATCACGCAGCAAATGCTCAACGCAACGGCGATCCCGCATCCCACCGTTCGTTTGATATAAAATTCGATAACTTTGTATGCTTGGCATGGAGAAACGAGTTACATGCACCCTGCCCACCCTAAAAACAGCAAACATTTCCAATTGCTTCGTCGAATCGTTAGTCACTATCTGGACTCCAAACCCACCCATACAATTTATACGTGCATCTGCTTGGTTTTCACGTGTACCTACACTTCCACCACGAAGAATTGGAAGAAGCTAAGCGTGATGAAACGTCACAGAGTCACAACTAAAGGCAGCATGGCTGTCCTGCAGGTTAATGATTAACTAGTCAGAATTAGTTCTCGTATTTAGACACAAAGGTCGGAAACGTAATATCCGCCACCTTTACATGTTTTAATTCTGGTCCGTTCTCCACAACGTCACATTACCGTGCTTCCAGAGGTCAGGTTTTCAGCATGTCGATAAGTTTAAAAATTCCCAAGTTAAATTATTAAAAAGCTTTTGATATATTCATTTTTTCCCACGGCATACAGGTAGATTTGATCGATATCAACTAGAGGATTTCGTGATGAGCTTTTCAAGAATATTATCCTTCGTGCTGTTCAAATTTCTTTTTTTTTTATAGTAGAGATTTACTGATAACGAGTTGTGTTCTGTCAGTGTAAATATTTCACCCTATTGATTGATCTGATACAACGAAATCTGCCCCAGTTGAAGATATCGATCTTTCGTCGTTTGTTTCAACATGTTTACCATCCGTTTGCAAATATTGTTCGAGGTTCGTTTCATGAAGCGCCACGCGAGGTCACGAATACAAATCGCGAAAAAGAGTATTACTTCACGTAAGTATGTACATGCACGCGTAATAAGCAAGTACATATTGAAACAAAAGTTAGATATCATCCGATGGTCAGATATTGATCCACTCTTCGCACAATAAAAATAAATAAACAAATTAAATCTAAAAACTGAACGACAAATGCTGGTGAAATGATAACGAGTCACGCAATTCCACGTAAAGTATTATGCATCTCGGCATCATGACGATATGTAATACGCGCTAGTCTGTTCTCCCTATAACATATGTACATTGCCCGCGCATCTTCGGCTACTTGCACGTGAGCAAACGTTAATTTATCGCTAAATACCAGTATAGTTATGTACCTACCCAGGTGCAGCAGGATTGTGCTAAATATGCGCACGTACCTATACAACTATACGCGTAAGCATGTATATGCGAATAGCTAGTTTATTAGTGCTAATACGGAGTGTAATTATTTGAATAGATAAACGGAAAGCTGGAGGGTTCGAGCTTGCAGCGGTGAGCAGTGCCATAGAACACCGGGTTGCGAACGCAAAGACGTACATAACTCAACGCGAGCCTCGGGCGTCGACGCTAAACGCAACGATAGCTCATACCTGTTATATTGAAACTATTTGGAATTTCCTGAAAGTTGATATCTTCAACGTTAGCTTCGATCATTCTTATTATTGGTGGTGCCAAATTGTATTAATTGAGGACTAAAGAAGTATACTGGAGAGGATAGTAACAGTTTGAACCATCCGATCAGCTGAGCTGATAATGAGTTTCGAGAAGTAACGAAAAATGAACCCGGCAATCTCGCACCATTCATCCCTCAAACAACCTTCGTTCATCATCAATTTAAATTTATTAAATCAATTTATCAAAATCAATTTAACATTCTACAATTTACAAAAAAATCAAAAAGTGTTCTGCAGTGAGGTTGGTAAGAAATTCGATGCTGCGGAAGTTTTATGCAATCTTCAATTACTTATTTATCCATCTCATCGTGCTGCCACGTATCCGTTGATGGGGAATAGTAATTAACCTTAACCTTAGCGAAGTGAAACGAATGGAGGACAAAAGTTATTCGCATGAAAACGCGAAAGCAAGTAAAGGTCCGGTTCTTTTTGTCTAGTCTGCAGAGGGCTGCGTGAAATCCTGGTAGATACTCCTGTGACACGGAGGGATCCTCGGTCACAGGACACACATAAAATACCAGCCGGAAGATTACCACCCCTGGTGGTCTCTCGGCCTCCGCCTCCGTATCCGCGTCCGCATCCGCTTTATGCTGCGATAGTTTTTACCGGGAATATATGTGCGAGCGAGCCGTCGCTTTGTTACTTTTTTTTCCTCACTCTCGGCACCGCCGCACTACACACGCCAGTTAAATTAGCCGAAGAATTATCAATGAAGCTCTGCAGTTGGCCGAACGTTGAGCAAGGTACTTATCGCACCCTGAACGAATAAAAAGTTTATTCAAATCCCCTTTTTCACTACACGGGTAAATTGTACAAAGAGAGAAGGTACAGCGATGTCAATTCCGAGTAACGATTTCATTTTTCTTATGGTCTTAATGATTGGTCCTACAGAGCTCAACATTATTTTCACGAAATTTGGCATATCCTGTATTGAAAATTAGTAAAATGGATGCATCACAGGCTTTGATATTGGTTAGGCAGATGGACTTCCATCGCAGGCCACAGGTTTGTACGTATATCCGAGTAACGAAACGTAATATCGATAATATATTGACTTGTCTTTCGGCTGAACTCTACCTGTTCCCGGAAAAATATCACAGCCAGATCGAAAATTCAGAATGATATATCCTGAACCACTCAAGACTCGTTCAGGCGTAGATTACACTGTAAAAAAGAAAGAGCCCCAGAAGGATTTTATTTTACCGGGAACGCCGGTGGACTCGTCGTTGCAATCGTTTGTCCCCGGTGATTTCTTTGCTTTTCTCAGAAATGGTTATTACATTGTGCGCGAGATAAAGTCGTTGGTGGTTGTGTCTACAAGGTAGGAAACTGCTACTGTCGCCGGTGCCACGTCTATACCGCTGGCCACTGTACTATCGTCACATAGGGAACGAACGCCTGCCGAGAAAAGAGGGTTCAATCTCCCTGGTCAAGCCCCGGGGTGACGTTCCCTCTATAGAAGCGTTAAAGTGTCCCCCGGAGCCTAGCGGAGCTTTTACTACTTTCATTACTTTTTATCGTCACTCACTTTAAGAGCTCTCGCGATATTTTTTAATTCGCCTAGGTTCTTCGAGTACCTCTCCGAGAGATACCATGGGGAACACAAAGTCTCTACTGCGCCTAGATGCCACGGTCGTAATTCTTCCAAAGTGAAATATAATAATACGGAACTATGAAAATAAGCCCGGCAGGCGGCGTTTTCTCTTCAACCAACTCCCACGATTCTAACGTATTTATCCTTCACAATAACATGGCGCCGTTTTATGGTTACCGATAACTGCGGCACAATTGTCTTCGTTGGAAACCTCAGAATGCGGAAACACGTGATCACTTTGAAATGATTGAAAACGACGCGCACACCACGCATACCTACGTTTCATTTCTCATCGTTGGTGTGCTTTTATGTAGAGTTTTCTTGAAGGAATATTGACGCAACCGTTTCATCGTTCACGTGACGCCTCGCTGTCCGTATCTACATCCATAAGCGGCTGACGTAAAAGTTACGTGCATAGTAGAGATTATGAGCAAATATTTACGCGATACGTGAAATTTATGAGACCCAATCGATGCCGTATGGACAGGGAATTTACGCAATACGTTAGCACGGTTCTTTCTGTATACCTATACACAGTGGGTGGTTTCGGTTCAGTTTCGGTTCAGGTGAAAAAAAAAAAATTGCCCATTTACCGTTATTGTCAGTGGGTCGAACGGGACGTCACGATTCTTTTTACGTGAGATTGAAGTGGCACGGGCAGTGTCAGAAATATTTCACATCGATTGATTTTCACCTATCTCACTTGAAACTTTCCCGCCACTATCCGGCAGCTTTCCCCGATACTCGGCAAAGTTTTTCTCGACCCAAAGGAACTGCGATCTGGAGCTTTCAAGTTCGTTCAAGTGAGATCAACGCAGGACGCTCTGCAGAACTGGGAAGCAGCAGGAAGGAGGAAAAAGAAATACGATAACCGATAAAACTGAAAATAAAAGAAAATGAAAGAAGAGGAGTTAAGCGAAAAGGTCAAATCCTCGTCCGCAAACGTACCGTGCAGTCCGTGGATCTTCGCGTCGGCGATCGAATAAGATACCTGCGAGACCGGAGGTAACTAGTCTCACTTGACAATGGTCGAGGGGCCAGGTAATGCGCGTTTGTAAATTGGACAGTGCAGCAAGAATGAATTGGCCAAGCCAAGAATGCAGAGACGCGGCGGCCCGTTCAGCTTCTCATGGCAGGAAAATCTCGGTAGCAGGGCAGCGCGATACTCTCGACGACAATACAAATCGAACGGAATAAGCTCCGAACTTGGAAGGCGATAGCAACGCGAAAACGAGACGGGAGGACATTCCAATAAGTGGATTGACTCCCGCGTGTTCTGCACTCTACGACGTCCCCGGAGCTTCGTCCCCCCCTTTTTCCGTCCCCCGAAAGCTCTTTCCCGGCTCCCATCCCTCAGTCACAAGCGCCAGGACGACGAGGCTATATCCAGTTGCCCAACCTTCCCCAAAAGCTCATCGCTCAGGCTTACACCCCGACGACCTTATTAGACAACCCTGATTTGTGCCCTCCGGCAAACACGCGGAATTTCTGAGTAGAAATTTACCGACGGATTTCAAATCAAGAGAAATATACTGTCTCCGGCTACGACGCGCGAATTGTTTAGTTAACTTATCGCGTTTCACGGGTTATTGTTATCTTGGAAACGTGCCCGGTCTCGCCCATCGATTTTATACAAATCCTTTGAATATTTTTACAAAATATTAGACGTCGTGATTTAAAATAAAAAATTACCAATCAACAGCTAAAATTATGTTCACGCGTTTTTTTTATGACTTTGTTTGTAAAAATTTATGTTCTCTGAGATATGTTTCGATAAACCCAATATACTTGCTCTACAGAAGAATTCATTAAATCGTAAAAATTCAACAAAACCATAAACTTGTCTCCACTTTACTCTGTATAAGTCAGCATACAGCATCAGAAATGTGTCAAATAGTCGTTATTCAGAATGCTGTGTTTAAAGTTTACAGCAAAACATAATAGATAACTTAAAATGTAAAGTTAGTTAAACAATTAGTCGAGTCCTGCTCACGCACAGATGCGTCGTGAAAAACTGTGAATTTCATAAAAACGCAAGCGTACATCTCGCCAATGAATATACGATCAAGCAATTATTGCAACGTGGAATGAAATCTAAAGCTGAGTATAATTTGAAACGAAGATGATATCGCTTCCCCCCCGATCGTTTTATCCTGCCGTTAGTTTCCCGTGGCCCTAAAATTTTTGAACAGCGTCGGAGTATGGAAGTTGTTACGGTACATTTCCGGGGGATGAAATATTCACCCTGGCTGCGAGCGGCGTGACCGGGAATCCCCGCGCCCTCCGAATCGGACGGCCCGCCCTGCAGAGAGACAGGGTATAGATACTTCGTTATTTCCGTGGCTGGGTCTCGTACGGGTGACCGGTTGCGGTCAGGTTAGCGTGCATTAGGGAAATGTTTGCTCTTGCAAATTCGAGGTTCGCTGAATCGCGAGGTTCGGTAGTGGCAGTGGCAGCGGCGGTGGCGAGGTGCCATTATTGTGGTTGACGGCATCACAATGCAGTCAAACGTGTGTAATCTGCAGTTTTATACACCAACTTACGTGGACTGTTTCTTTTTCAAACCTCGTACAGTCGATTTGCGGCTTCCACATGAATCTGCAAAATTCTTTATTTCTCACCCGCTGCATGCACCTCGAATAAACCGTACCATTCTATCTGATTTCCCGGCTTTTAAGGTCACTCTACAGCATACACGAAGAATAAAAAATTTTACTTACACTCTTACAGAATCACTAACCTCTTTGTTCGCCTCGGAGCGTTGATTGAAACCGATAATTATCGCGTATCTGTATTTCAGGAAATTATATCACCTCATGTATACTACACGTGATTGATTTGGATAGAGTTACGTAGGTAACGTTTAGTCCTCGATTGGAACAGTGCTTGCAGAGTAAACGTTTACTGAAAAATTTTATGAATTAGAGTTAAATCGGTACATCTAACAAGGACAAGCACGCACTGGTGCAGTACAAAGTACAAACTCGTTTTAAATAATCAACATCACGCACGGTGTGATTTTGTTTGATTCGTTGACACTGTATAAATTGATCGTCTGATAGGTGACACTGCAGTTGTGGCGAAAGTTCATTAATGAGTCAACATCAATTTTTTAGTCATCAGCAATAAACCCGGCTAAAAACGAGCAAACTCCGATCGACCAGGAGGATAACAAACGGTGGTCGCCCGATCAGTTTGTTAAATGAAATGAAGCGGCTACAGTACAACGAACGCGCATTACGTATCGTGTGTAAAGAGACCGGGAAAGAGTGTGAGAGAGTTCAGTGGAAATAGCAAACTGAAATTGTTCGTCGATTTGAAATTAAAACGACGTGCAAGATTTTCGAACACCGCCACCGTTCGTTTCCCTATTTTTTGTTCACCTCCAACTTCGCGGACTACTACCTTGAAGTTACTTTTCTATCCAGTCTTTCAATCGTAAAAACAATTTCGAAAATTCCAAGTTGAATAACGTGTTTACAAAAATGTAATGCGATAGAGATTCGAAGTGATTCGTAAATTACTTCGCAAAGTTTCGAGGAAATTATCGATGGAAAACAGTTTCAGAAATTCCCGACATTCGAATTTTGACTCTTTGTCGCGGTAAAGCGGTATAAAGGGAAATGTAAATACGCATATCAATCCATACGTCGTACGATCGATTCAGCGAACCGAACATTCCTGAGGGATCAGAAATTTCACTTTCGATGAGACCATCGCCGGATCGTCGAGCCTGCGAGGTAAAAAAAGATCTGATTTGAAGCTTCCATTTGCTGGAATTGAGGGGAGATCAGAAACTAGGAGAAAATAAGTTGGCCGAGTTTCCCAAAGCTCTACAGGCGCTCAGTGGAAACCGAATCGTTGTGGTTTTTGCAGGAACGACCTCGCTATTTCTCCCCAAGTGAAATTAACGATCAGAGCGCGCACACCTTCCAGTCCTTTGGGATAAAGTAAAGGGGTTTACGATGGCGCGTTTTCCCTGTATACACCCCTCCCACCGACTGTTTTCCTTTGTATCGGAAAAGTACACCGCGACCCGGGCTAACCGAGGCGCACGTGCCCTCGTTTCCACAACTATTGTTACTTTGTTAACTCTACGTGCTGCGATGTGTGTGCAGGTACTGTCTAAATTCGCGAGGCGCCAATCCCAACTTGTGTAACAAAAAACGAATAGAGCGAGAGAAAAGAAAGAATTCGTGACGAGATGGGAAATTTTGTTTAAATTTCAGGGAGAAATGAATTGCGTTCATTTTCTACCCGAGAGTTTTGCAAACGGCACGGTGAAAGGCTCGAGTTCCAATTTGAGACGAAAATTGTGAAAACAGCAGGGGTGAATTTCATTTTACGCTCATAGCCTTCGTACACATTTTTTTCCAGATATCGGGGCTATAATCTTTTCGAGGATCTTGTTACCTTCGAGACTCCCAGGATTTCGAATAAAAAAAGAAAGAACCAACCCGCTGATTCGTTTAGTTATTTTATTCGGAGGCAAGATCCTGCAAATGCAACACGATCTTCCTTAAAACAAATCTCCTATATTATACCCGCCCTTCAGACTATACGGAAAGCGTATGAACCGAACGTATATTTCAGAAGTGAGATTTCCAAGTAGGTACGTCCTTCGCGCGACGCGAATTTTTATGACGAGTGTCATTGTCAATTTTCTCGCTGAAATCGCGTAAAGTATGTACGTCGGTAGAAACTGGAACGATCTGACTGTAACTAAAGCTGAAAGGAAGTACTTTCAGCTGTAATTTCGCGAGGGGAATAGAGCAGGAGGGTGAAAAACAGGGTTAAAGAAGAAAAAAATAAAATAAAAAAAAAAAAAACAGAATAAAAGGGGAAGTACTACCGGCGAATACACGTATTACATACGAGAGTCGCAAAAATACGCGTTGATATAACGTCCTCTCTCGCCTATACATACCCACCGCATTTCTCTTTCCCGTCCTTCCGTTTTGCCTTCGGCCGACGGCACCGGGTGGCGGAGTAAATTCATCCACACAATACCCACAATAGGGTGGGCGTATCCGCGAACGTCACGTATGTAATTCAGAGAGAGAAGGGGGTGAATCATTAAGAAACCGCGATTTCTTTGTGGGTCTGTAGAACCGCCTCTATCTGGCACGCACCCATTGTGCAGTACCTTGAATCATCTGCATCACTTTACACCATACTACATATGCGCCATACCACGTGGTCTCTCCCAATGCGATAACGTTTTATCGCAGGGCTTCATTTTCTTCCATTGCAAAAGAATTTATGATCAGCCTGATTTAGGTCCGTTAAGAACAGGGTTGTTAGTTCTACCGTGAAAAAAGTGAGGTCAGACTTCGAAACTGCTGAAGAGAGAATAGAGTGGAAAAAAGTTATCGACGATATATTCATAATCTGCAAATATTATCTCCGACTAACAGCAATTATGTTTTTGTTATACACAGATCGACACGATTGCGGAATAATTTTCGGCGGCACTTGTTTACAAAGCGGAAAATAATCGCTCTACATCCATATTACAGGCGTATATAAGCCACTGGTTAAAAACACGCGAAATTGCTCATGAGATTCGGGTGATAGTTGGCAGCAAACAAGATATAAATAAACGTCTACGCTTTACAGCTTATATCTCGATTAAAGCCATATTACATTTGTCAAGGCGAGAACGCGTTATTATTTAGTACGTACATATATACCCGCCATATATAGCCATGTATATATATATATATGTATATAGACACACACACACACACACACACACAAACCTATATATGCGATCTACCAGATGTTTCATTCTGGCAGGCTTCGCTGGCACAAGGTAATGCCGCTGCAGCAGCAACCGATCTAATAAGATTAGTGCAGCAAGGATGGTATAATACGCAGAACTTCATCACCATGCAGCCGGCTGAATCATATATACATACGGATAAAAGTATACGTAGTTGCGAATGATAATATAAAGAAAATTCATATTTATCACACTTTGAAAGTATGTATAACATTACCTACAAAATTTGTCATTCTTATGCGATAACGTACACAACGACGGAACGTACAAGATACCGCGGTTACACGCGGTGAGGGGACGGGGGAGAAGAATAAAGAAGGAAACAAGAGATAAAACGGTGTTTGAACGCACAAAGGGAGATGAAATGCGTGCGGCAGTGGCGCAGTTCGACGAAAAGAGGACGGGGAGAGATGAGCACCCAAAACCACTGGCTGCAGGCCCAATGCTGCGGAGAACCCAAAGCCGTAGAGCCCCGCTGTCGTTTGTCATTACGGTTGCCCACATTTTATTTATAATAATTGGTTAGAAACAGTTACGAGCCTCCGCCAGCGAGGGTTTGGGGAATTTATGAAGTTGGCCCTATAATCTAGGTGCGCTCCGCGATTCCAGGTTCCTCGGGTGTCTTGGTCTCTTGGAGGCGGTCCAGATGCGGGCGCAGCCAGTCCCGGAGTCTCCATGGTTGCTGGCTATGCTGGCGAATAAGGGTTGGGCAACTTACCACGAAAAGACAGATAGCATCGCTGTCACTTGGCGCAGCCGGAATGACAAACGAGCGCAATGTTGCTGTATAATCATCGTCTAAACCCCCGTCACCCCCTCCCCCAGCCCCTTTACACCCCTGTCCTTTATTCCCTCGGAATCTTTCCTCCGCCGCCATTTCTCAATTGCATTAATCTCCGCGTACTTTGTGCACCAACTATTCGCGTACTTGAGACTTATAAAAGTAAAGGTGCGCACAAGATTGAATGACACGTAGTGTATTACAATTAACGCACATCATCTGCGAGTACACATTAAAATTTAGCTTTTTATCGGTATTTGTTTAGAATCGATTTCGACGGGTTTCAAATACAATTTCGTGAAATAGGATTCCGAATGTAAGGGTCTTGGGGTTTGAGAAAATTTTGGGTTGCGTGAAAACTAGAATGAGCAAAAATTTCTCTTATGAACGCTACGAAAATAATTGAATTCAAAGATGCATTTCAAAGGCCCCTTTGTATGCCAAGCACAAGTCTCGATACAAAAATAGCGCCAATTCCACAAACCCCTTCAACAACTTAGACGAAGAGTACGGAGTCTGAATGGCTATAGCTGTAAAAGGTGCAAAGTGAAACCGACAACGAAGTTAACGTGCCAATGATCTTTAAATAGCTTGAGGAGTATTTTCTTATCCCGGAGATAAAAACAATTGAGAAGATTAGGGATATAAATCCACAGTTGGCGTAACAGCGACTTTCTTGCGAAGCGAGAATCCAGGCAAATCGGTTCGAATGCAGGAGAGTTGCGACGAGCCAAGCGAACCGAATCTAGTCAGGGTATAAGAGCTTCTGCAGTTCTCTTTCCTTCTCCTCTTCCCTCCTTGCTCAAGGATTCTCTCCTCGTCTTCGACGACGTGGTTACACGACAAGACGATTCCTGGGTGTCGGGCGGGAAGATAAGGTTCGCATAATTTCTCGCGGGTGACTTGACACCGGGTCGTTCCTCACCACGTGGTCGACGAATTGTAGGCAGAACCTGGAGGCGCAGACGACACCCGCCTGGCTTCGAGTCTCACAGCCCGTTATTGCTGATCCCAGAGATTTATGGTGGAGCTCCTGCACACGTGGTGCTTTAATTATGTGCGCTACGTGAAATAAATTGGCGAATATTTTATTCAGGAAAACGGCCACTATCGAATTTATTACAAACGGTTATTTATTCACCAATTCTCCTGTATCGGAATATATTATACGTGCGCGCGTGTAGGTATGCATGTATACATACCTACGCGTATTGAGACCCCTTTATTTCACGCAATATCCAGAAGCACCTTCGTCCAACATTTCATACGGGGATAATTGATGACCGGTCATCCCCATGCGTGCTCCGTTTTTCAGCCTATCCGATAAATAAGAAAAAATTCTGACAACTTCGAGAACCTAGGCGAAAGAAACATGGGTATAGGTATTTCGTGTTGGAGAATCGACGCGAAAATTCGCTGGAGCCGTCGCGGATTTATGGCAAAGTTTCTTCGAGACTCTCTCTTGAACCAGATTTGAAACAACTTGATTTAGTTACGAAACTCCGAATGGCGTATTAAACGTTCTTAACAATCAATGTGGCTTTATAGATGAAGACACTTGAAGAAATAAACGCAAAAAAATGGAGTACAATTATAACATGTAAAAAGTAGCGAATTCTATACGGTTCAAATTTCTTTCTAGGTTTTCAGCTACACGACTTGAGCCACTATATATCAATATAATACAGCCGATGAACTGAACTCGATTTCATAGATTTGATTACCGGCATTCAATACAATTGGTCGTTTATTTCAAAGCTTTCAAAGCCATTTTATCAAGTGGTGAGATTACAGGATTTTATTGTCGTAAAAATTGCAGTGCCTCGCAAATGGAGTAGTCGGGAGTAAAAACCAGGCATCCTGAGCCCCGAGCACAGTGGCAGTCGTAAGTGCATTCGGACGAAATGGAAGCTAATAGCTTGGACCCTGAGTGTGATTTTCACTGCGAAACACGGCTTGATCGATCGGATAAGAAAATCGAAACTGGTTTTCAGTATAATTACGCTTCCACCCTGTGCGCAGGGTTCGGTAATGGGTATACGATCTCATCATGTTGGCATAGATTATCACCGTATAGGCCAAGGTTTTACAACGTGTCTCTGGGCTAGAACTGTATAAATTTTCTCGCGGGTACGTAAGAAAGAGGAGAAAAACGAAACTGGCTGGAGGGGCTGAGAGGGATGGAATAAAAAAGAAATGGAACAGAAAGAGAAAGAGAGGCTGAAAAAAGATACATTAGCGAAGCGATCGATCGATCGCTGAAGCAAAGCTATCTTGCGGAGACGGGAATGTAAGCCTGGCTGGGCACGCATGCAACCGTAACACGATGTGGTCTGCGCCGATACTGCGGCACGGAATTTTTGGCAGCAGCCCTTGTATAATATTTCCGTGGTTGAAAATAGAGGAGCTCTGAGCCGCGGTTTATAAAACTTTTCATAATTCTGGCCGCCACCGCAGCCGCATCGTTATTCGTGCCGCGGTAAAGCAAGACGCGTGGATGTATCGGGGTATGCAGGGTTCACGATTTCGGTTTCGGGGCGTTTCATTCATCCCCCTATCCCGGTCCTCCAACTCGACCCTGTGTTTCCACCGCACGCGCCGCGTCTAACGAGTGTGTCATCCTAATTTTTCGCTTTTATACCGAGGCTAATTGGGTGATTCAATATTGCGGGAACGTGATCAGAAAGGCAATGGCCGCGGCGGTTCCTTCCAATATTTCAAGTATCCCGACACTGATACGTCTGACGCTCGCGTATAGCTGGTAGAATCATAAATCTTTCCCCACCGGTGCAAGACCGGCTCTCGTTTCTTTCCCTCGGTTCAATTTCGTTTCAATCATCGCCCCGCGAGACGCGGATCTTTTTTTCATCCCTCGCTCAAAACGCGCTGCTGCAGTTTTCTCTTCGCGGCGCAGTGACCGCGATGTACTCGTATAAGCTCTGAGCGTTATTCGACCCCGCAGACGCTACTCTGCTAGGTAATTACGCAGAAATGGGGGCAAATCCGACGTGAGATAAGTAGGAAACGATAGCCGCAAAACGCGAGATAACTGCCTGAGGTCCCGAAAGTTGGGCCTTAACAAGTCGCGGATCCTGTGAATGGATTTTTCGCCCCCTTTCGACGGAAACGCAGAACCCGCAGCCCCGACTAGATGGATCACGTTTCCCCGTGACAAAAAGTAGATTAGATTTGGCGGCGCATAGTTGTCGGCCTGTTGGGCGTTGGCTGAGGGACGACGGAGCGAAGGAAGGGCAAGGATGCCGGGTGCTGCTTGGGCCTTGATAATGGGTAATCTTGTATCCTGCACGAAGGACGCACCGCGGGAGGGATCTGAGGGCGAAGGAAAAGCACGGAAGGTGGAAGGCGCATGCGCGAAGACGACGTGCACGAAGCTAGGCGCCCCCGTCAAATGACGTTAGGCCGCCTCTCAGAGGCTCGAGTTCCTCTCGTCACAAAACAGGTTTACATATTCATGGGCCATGCCGTGGCAGCGGCAAGTTATATTAATGACAACCCATCTCCACCCTCCCCCGCCATCCAGCTATTCCTACACGTTGTGCAACGTCCGGGCCGTGCAGTTGCAGTTTGCACCCCCACCCCCCTTCCACCCTTTAGCCTTTTAGGCGGCAGACTACGACGGGACCGAATACAAAGTGAAATTGAAGCGCCACGCCGGGTAGAGCACGTATACTCAACTTTAGGCGCATCGTAATCTAGCTAGATGATACGGAATTTCGAGAATATTCCAGTTTTTCACTCGAAATATTTTCGTTGTCAGTTATTTTAATGAATTTGCATCGGTGCAGACACGAATGCGATTGGTAATCAACAGGGCTGCTCCGATAATCACGTTTCGGTAACTTGAGAGAAAGACGTCGAGGAGTCAGGTAATCTCATCGTGTACCTGGTAAGTTTCGACAAAGGAGACGATGGTTGAAAACAAGCCAAAGAGAACGAGATAAAAATATCGAGTGAGGCATAAAATTTGTGTAAGATGAATTTCGATTGACGTGTACGGTGTACGATTTACTTTCGTATAGAAAATCACCAACACCATGATATTATAGAACGCACAAATATGCTAGACGCACCATTTTCAAAGTTGGGGCAAAAATCAAATATTGCGTATACTCTGACAAAAAAAAATTGACATATTGATGGTGAGATGAATATGGAAGATGTAGATATAATTTGACGAATATAAAACAAAAAAAAGTAATTGAGCTACGGTACGTAAATAATTTCTAGACTTTTCGATGATAATTATAAATTGGGGACAATTTTTTAGGTGAAATCCCGTCTTCGATACAAAATGTCAAAAAACTTTTCGCTCAAAAACCTTTTACCCATTTCGTTACAGTCCCCCGTACGTGGAAGAATCGTCCACATAATACGAGGAGTAGTCACGAATAGTAAACTCTCGGTAAAGTCTCGTCTTGACTATAATCAAGTTTGGAACACGCTAGTGATCTAGGAAGCGAAAGTATTCCAGATTCAGAAAGTGGTGAAAAAGGAATGCGAAGATGCCAGAACCCAACGAGGTAGCACCGATTGAATTCCGTCCCACATACATCTTTAAGCATGACGCGACGAAGCACTTAGAGCCCCTCGGTGTATAAGGTGAGGTATGGCGGTGAAGCTGTAGCTGAATAGCTGAGAGTTGCGGTAAAGGGTGTAGACGCAAAGGTGAAGGAGATTTGAATTAAAATCGTACGGTTCAAAGAAAATGTTAACCAAGGAACGTTTGGAAACCACCTCCTCGAAGGCACGTAGCTAAATCGCGGTGGAGCTTTTCCCTCGGTAATCCGGGCGTCTCTCGTTTGCCTAGAAATCTTTTCGCGGCAACGAACCGAGTCCCGGCACACACGCGGGAGTGCTCAAAGATCACAGCAATTTTCTCTATAAAGTTACCAACGGATACGGATAGCGCTGTCGCGGATGAGTTGAAATGTTTGTGCAACAAATCAGAAGTCAGTGAGCCCGCGTCGACTCGCGCGAATCTTTGCCCACCTCTGCCTCCCTTCCCCCCCCCCAAACCCAACCCCATCCCTCGGGTCTACGAAGACTCGAGAGCAAACTGAACTCCTCGGTTGGATCGCGACCTCTTCTTTATACGTGCACACCAGCTACGTATGTAACGTTGCCGCATCTATATAGCCTCCTTCTTTCCCTCGAGGGCGAGAGCGGCGCAAAATTCTGTATAAGACGTAGGCACGTTGGTGCAAATATTCAAACTGACTTCTTCGCGTCAAAGCTTTTGCCGAACATAAGTAACTTTCACCGGCAAACAACGCTCTCGACAGATATTCTTACACCCCAAGAACCGCCCTACGACGCCTCGTTACTTATGCTTTGAAAGAATTCTTTTCGATATCTCGAGTATCGTCACTTGTTCGGAAACTATATCAATCATGCAAACTTGATATCCGAGATTTACATGGTTTCCAAATGAGAAGTCAAGGTGCTGGTAAATCCAATGGAACACTTTGAAAAACATATCCAACGTTATAATGGACCATGGAACAGACAATACCACGTCAACCACTACCCATAAAGCTCACCCGATTAAGCATGATGAGTTTTTGGATGAATGGTAAAATTATCAGGTACGCGCGTGGAGCGTGAAATGAATCATGTTACGCATGACCTAGAACGGATAGAAGAAGGGTAATAAATATTCGAGATCACTTCAGGAGATCGAGTACAGGGATCCGGGGTAATTGGGTGAAGCATTGAACCTAGACCGATGAAAATAGAAAAAACACAACCTACACAACGGTTAGATTAATGGTTAACCTTTTACGACGAACGTTTGAGAATATTTAGTGCTCAGATTTAAATAGTTTCGCGAGCAATTCGCTTGGGTGTGAAATTAATAGGGTGCGTCATTCTGCAGTGCGTGTAAATGAAAACTATAGGGCCATGTCTTGGCTTAATGAGGTGAGGATCGTTAGGTATAATGTCGGTAGCGAGTCCCACTTCCGTTGGCTGGCGTGTTTGCGGCGACCGTCACAAAGTTGCGCTGTAAACCAGAGAAATACACTAACCCGTGCCGTCTTCCTTCCACCCTTTGCCCAACAGTAATACTATTACAGGTTGCGAGCGCCGTACCGCAGGAGCTTGCAGCTATACACGCGACGTTCATGCGAAAGTGAGGAAAGCTCAACCATAAGCTAAGCCTGGAAAATTATTTTCCATACACCCCGGCTAATTTCACAGGCGCGCTACGGGACGCGTTAAAAAAAAATGTTCTCCTTTCCGTATTTTTATTTTTTCTCCCCTCGCCTTATTTTCATCGAGGCGACTGGTATCAAAGAGAATTTATAACTAGTTGCAAACCCTGAGCCTCACAGATGGCGGCATCCTATGAACGTACGTCCTCTTTTCTGAAGGCCTACATTATGCAAAGTATCATGCATTAGCCAGAGATTGGTCATCTCGTAACTCAGCAGCGTGTGTAGAGTAGATTGGTTTCACTCATCTCCGTGATGATGCGAACGTTGTCGGACTGTAATTGTGCGATTGATGCGGATCTTTTTCAGCCTCGTGGTAGAAGCCCACGGCTTATCTGCTGCAGAACCGGATGAGGGTAATTAATTTAAATTCTCAAGACGGAGCAATCAAAAGATAGAATCGAGCGAAGCCATCTATACTTTTGGACGCAAAATGGTGCAGTTGCACTGTAAAGGAAAGGCGAGACTCTCCGCGGGATTGAAGGCGAGAATTAAGCAGTCTCGGTGGAAAAATGTATCCTCGAAAAGGACTTTACCTGGACACATTTCCATATTCAAATTTGAATAATTAAAATAACGAGATGTATCGTACCTACGCTTTGCGCTGGGAGAAGTTATAGCATATAACAAAATATCGACGAGATTACATTGCAGCACACTGTAATGTAAATGCAAATGCAAATATACGATGGTAAAATATTCCGAGTGTGCAAATTAAAATGACATTGAAATATATATGTGTGTACCACCGGGCTGTCCGTAGGGCACAAATTGTTTGCGCGGTTCTGCTCGCGATATTATTCGCGCGAAATATATACGCGCGTGTGTCTGTATGCGCAATTTCTCTACCGTGCCTCAGTCATGGGACCCGTAATAGGGAAAATTCGTTGAAAATTCGCATAATTTGCATGTAATTAATTTCGTTACGTGAGCTTTAAAAATCCAGAGCCTATACATACATGTACACGATCATCGGGTATATACGAGCACAAATGTTATGAGTACTGCGGAACAAACAGCCGAGATATAGATCACTGTCGGAACGTGTGAAATTCAATTTGATCTACGGTATCGCAAGTTTTTTGTATCACCATTATCGTCATCGTCATTCCGAATAAAGGATGGAGGTGAAGTCAGCTATTGTCATTTGCAAAAGAGAAAGATGAAGAAGAGGAAGAAAAAGAAGGAGAAAAAGAAAAATAAAGGAGAAGATGGTCCACGTAGTTGGAAGCCTGGGAGATATTTCTTTAATTAAAATACTGGGCTGACTTTTTAATTCGCTTATAATTCTCACATTCCACCGCGTCTCGAGGGTGAATTTCATTTCTTATTTCAAGCCACGTTTTATTAGACCCTCAAAGAATCCGATCGATTGCTTTTTTTTATTAATAAATCAGAATACCAGAATATGCGATCGCATTAACCAAAAAAAAGTATGGCGTGAGTTATTAGTGATTTATATTTGTTTTAAAAATAAATCTGCCTTGTTCGAATTAAGATGGATCTAAAACTTTATTAATTTGCGCAACTATACAGACAGGATCTCACCACTTTCACTTGAAACAGTCAGATACAGACGGATCCTTTCTGATCCCTCTCCTAAAACTATTTCGAGCTCTGTTGACGATGGTTTTCTAGCAGTTGAATTACGACTGTGATTCTCAGTCCGGATTAAATCAACATCGATAGGAAATAATCTACAATTTCGAAATTAAAATATTTTGAACTAATTTCACCAACAATACCGATGTGTTATAACTTTTAAAACAAATTCTGCGGTGACATTTGAAGAGAATGTTTGTCGAATGATAAGGATAAAGGGCTCGCAACGCGTAAGAACACCATTGCAGGTTGTGACTACGAATCGGAAAACAGTGTTGAAGAGTGTCGAGCAAAGTTGACAAATAACGGAGAGTCTTGCAGGCACGTGTGATAAATCTAGCGCAAAACTAATGTAAAACCCGTGTCACACGAAGTAGTTCCATTGAGTCGCACAGCTCGTGCGGAGCTTTTCGTGCTTTTGGGGCTTCTAGGGTGCAGGTAATGGCCTAAGAACGTATATATCCAGGTCTCAAGCCGGCGCAAGCACCAACGCGGAGCTTAGTGTCATCGCGAACGGACTCGTAAGCCCAGAAGCTGAATATAATACACACTAATGCCGTCCCACAAAGCTCTTACAAGGCGTCCAGTCACGATAGACTATCCGAAATCATAAAATTACTATGGAATTTCGCAATACTTGATCGGAAAAAATTTTCAAATCAAAAGCCCAATTCATAAAAGGATTCAGGGTTAATTTTAGTGACATTGTGACGTTTATCAATGGTGATGAGAGGTTCCACAATTATACACGTATCGATTTATGCTTCTTATAGTCTATGTGCGATTTTTCGATTTTATTTTTTAACGTTCCCAACAATGCTTGCACAGTTTCCATTGCTCGAGACAAGTAGAAAATTCGTTCGCTGGTCCGTATCGCGCATTGAGTTATATTAAAAGTCGCTCACCAGTCTCAGTGCGAAAGGAGAACTTTTGCCCAAAGCACCATTTCGAGAGCTTGAAACACATCAGAGGCAGGTGTGCGCATACCTCGAAAGTTGTTCATTAGGCGCGTTGAAGCAAGAAGGGATTAGAAACAGGGCGGGATTCAACAACGGCAGGTAAACATGGCCAGTTGCACTTTTAAATGGGACAGCCTATGTGTCAAACCCTTCCGCGCATGTAGGTCGTCTATGTGAAGGCAGGACCATTCTGCAGACCCAGGGGAGGCGCCGAAATGTTTTAATTAAACGTTAACAGTTTTTAATTGGTGCTTGGAGAGCTACGAGTCACATTTATTTCCAGAATGTATGTACCTACCGGCTGCCGCCGCAACGTTCAGATGAATAAGCAATCAAAACGAGTCAATCAATAACGGTCCGATGGGTGAGGGTGATGCAAAGATTGAAATATCACATTCGAAAAATTTAAAGTCGTACGAGAAAGCGCGGAACATAGTAAAAATACAATATTAACGGGCCTTTCTTCATTCAATTGTGTGCATTCTTTGTTGTAAGCTATTATTGTTCCTTTCCTGAATGTCACTTAAAAACTTCAGAACAAGTTAGGATTGATGAGAAATGCGTAATCAAATGCCTAATTATCCAAACTCATCCTACAATTCGAGGTGTAGATTTGTTTTTTTCTATTCACTCTTCAAGTAAACCGCTGTGCACAAATATCGTGCAAGTGAAAAGCAAGTCCGTCATCAGCGCGAAAGAAGTAAAGTTGGGCGGCTGCTTTCAATTTTATCATGGCATATTATGTCACAAAGACTCGATCCTGATATGTGCAGATGCTTCCGTTAGAGACACATTAGGGTGATATAATGACGGCTAATGACATCTAATGACGTTAGCGGGAGGCAGGTCTCGCAAAGACCATCAATTAGCGACATCTGTCATCGTCCCACTCCCCGTCCCGTCTGCTAACGTCTTTCAGGGAAATGAACGCCGAAGCCTAAGGGTGCGCCAACTTTGGGTTAAGATATCCAGCACGTCCGGGGCAAAAAATAACTGAGAGTTTGGGCAACGCGTGATCGCAGTTATCGCTAATTCCACAAGGCGTTATTACCGAAGCTGATTTATTGCCGGATTAAGAAACGCCGGTAGTTACCGGCACGTGACGCCTAAAAACTTTACACCTTTTAAGCCACTGAACATCTATCGAAAACGTTACCTAAGTTGCATAAGAGAACATTCAAGTCGGAGGCGCTGTTGAAGTTTCATCATTTCTTCAACTATTCAGACATCTCAATTCCGGCAAACCAGTTTGAGGTTTGAGGTCTTTAAACTCAAGTGGGAGAAAATTGTTATTCAATGTTTGTGATTTCTTACAAGATCTGACTTCTTCGGTAATCAGAGGTTAAAATAGGATTCAAAATATTGACCGTACATGGAGTTTCGAATCTCACGGTAAATACTACATAGCGAAAACCAAACATCTTAAGTATTATAAGTACCTACGTTATGCTCGGTGCAGTTGGATGCTTGAGGACATTTCAAGAAAAGTCTCGAAGGAGAAAAATGATTTTATATCCCAAAGGCGAAAGAGTTGCAGAATACGGGAGAGGAATTTAATGGCGTGGTCCGCAAGACGGAGACAAGAAGGCAGGACAGTGAACCTGATATCGATCCTTGCGTTGGAGCAAGTTCAGGGTCGCATCGTCGCCAGCGATAGCGGCAAGGGGGTTGGGAACTGGTAGAGGGGTACGCGCCACGCACAGCTGGTTGCATACATCTCATCCCCTGCTGCGATACAACCGCCGGTAACCCCGAGTCGAGAAAATAATAACCAAGCGATGACTGGCGAAGCCTCGCAAACCTCTATCACCCGTTTTCCTCTCTTTGCCCCGAAGAAGTCTCTGCCCTCTAGAATTAATAGACCTCGCGGAAGGCTCGAGTTCGAAGCTATCGCCGTGCCATCATCCACGAATAATGGTCCAGCAGCTCAACAATCCTTACGGTAGGTACGTGCGAATTTCAGAACTCTGATACAATGAATATTTAATTGTACATTGAATTGAATTACTGGAGAATTTGACTTCTGAGTGTAGTTTCAATTGATCGTTGGTTCGGTTAATCGATTAATCGATTAATCAGAAAAACGAGTAATCGAGAAATGATCGATCGAAGCTACCGATTAATTGATTAATCGCATAATAGTACTCTTTGACTAACGAAATTACAATTAACAATATCAATGGAAGATGTGGCCTTTCAAAAGTTTCAGTTTATCGGTCAACACTATTTGGAAAAATATTGCTTCTTCCTATCGAAACACCCCGGTAACGTCGTATATTGATTCTAAGTCAAACGTTTTTCTGGTTATAATGATACTTTATTGAGTACGTTTTCGTATAATTCGCAATTTACCGTATATTCGTAATTATATTTTCAAATTTATAAAATTAAAATGTTTTGTTTCCCGGTAAATAAGTTTTCAACCATCAAATTTCCCATTGTAATCCATGCAGTAGATGGTATGTTTTGCAAATAGTAAGAAATCACAAAAATTCAAATCAGGAGTACTCAGCATCACAGGAAAATGGTAAGCAGACATCGTTATGAGTTTTATTCATAATTCAGAAATCAAAGTAGCAAATTAGTTTCAGGCGAAACGGCCAAGGCACCGATTAGCCACGTGCTGGATCTTTTGTATTATACCTGTTCCGCACCTTTCTTTTTGTAATTATTACATCAATTTCACCTGCAACAAATATTACTTTTGCCTCGTTCTCAAGATTATATGTTTGTCTTACTGGTATCGTGTTTATACAATTTTAAGTGTCTTTTAATCATATCTGCTTTTGCCTCGATTAAACTGTATTTCTACAATGTTAAGCTTAAAACTTTTTCGTCACTCTTGTACGTGATCCGTATGGTAAACGTATAATTAATATTAAATTCTCTTTTGATCTCGAAATATTATGGTTGTCTTATTGTGAATTTGTAACCATTTTCGATAATATTATCCAAAAATCGAATGAATTCTTTTACACCAATCGCCTGATAAATGTATAAATCAATGTTTCCAATCTATTGTAAAATCAATAACCGCGATTAGAAATCTCATTCTATTCACCTCTTCTCTTTCTATTATCCCACACCTGTTCAGTCTTGTCTCTAATAAATTTCGTATTCCGCAATGCATTATTATTATTATCACAACAAATAAAACACCTTATAAAATCTTCGAAAAACGCGGAAATGCGAAGAAAAAAAATGTACCAACGATTCAAGAGAATAAATGTGACTGTTACACCGTGGAGGTTGTAGCGCGACGAGGCACGCGATGGTCGCCGTATCACGTGCTGGGATAATCGCAGATTTCTCAAAGTTTCTGTCATGTGAAGCTAGGTGGATAGAATTTTGATACTCGCAGCCGGTACCCGGGAGCATCGCATGCAAATAGGTGGTTTGCGGAGAAAATCTACGATCTTGCAATGCGTCTGGAACCATTTATCTATACCGTGCTGCAGCTCGGATCTGTACAGATACAGATTCAGCCGTGTAGACACGAAATGGTTCATAGCTTAAACGAAGGCAGATACACTTCTTTATACACTTGTCTTTACTTTCCGACATAGCCGCCAACAGTTCGTTCGAAGTCGACGAAACTTGAGCAACTCTGCAGCTGACTATTTACGCGCAAAACTTCGCTACCATTTCAATTTTATGCTAATGAAGTCTCGGCCATTGCGCCGCGTAAACCGTAAAATAAGACAGCAAAAAAACCTGCCGAGTTAGAAATTCTAAGCTGTATAGATTCTCGTGAGTTTTACTATGCGCGAATTTTTTGCATTTGAATTCAAGAACAATTTCTTGTGATTTTAGAAAAGACAGGTTTTGTCTCGCGTACAGGCATCCAGTGCTCAATAAAGCCGCTTATGGGGTAAAATGTAAAGCCAATACTGAAGCTGTGTACTATTTGCTAGGTTATACGCTATTCGATCCGGGGTTTTGTGAACTGGAAAAGGCTCCGAGTCTCGAGACGCATCTCAGTGGAAATATAAAGAGGAAAACTGAGAATTTAAGAAAAAAAAAAGACACAGAAAAAAATGCGGTACGTATCTGGTTTACGGCTAGCCCGAAAAGACGATTCTTAAAACACTCTCGACGATCGTTTTGTACTACGTTCGTATACGCGTGAACGAATTAGAACTGTGCTTTGATATTCGTTATTCGGAAAATAACGAGTGTATATTTTTTCTTAATAAAGAAAATTCTGAGAAAGAATAAAAGAAATTTTCATAAGGTCAGATTGATCGATTTTCTCCCACTCACGGAGCGTCGTAATTCCATTCAAACTTTTCGAGATGAGGGTTTTTCTTCGAAAATTAAAAACGCGTACGCATAACGGGAGTCGGAATGTTGTTTTTTCTTCAATCGAATAAAAGTCTTCTTTTCTTCTACTTATTTCTTTGTAATCCGACGCAGCTGGGAAAAAGTTTTCTTTCCTACCGTTCTTGCAGCCGTATTATTTCAAAGCTGAAAATGTGAATTCCTTGCGCGAATGGAAGAGCCGTGGAGCTCTCCGACTTGAAGAACGCGATAATGGGGATTATTGTTCGAGAAACACGTTTTCGCCGAAGACGAAGATAAATTTTCTCCATCGCGCTGAGCGCACGCCAGCCAAAGCGAGCCATCAAGCGTGCTGCAGGAACAGCTCCCAGCTCGTCACAAGATGGAAGGTAAAAGATATATGCGGTTCAAAGTTGGAGGGTTGGACTCGCGGTACTAAATAACGAGACGACAATCTGCATTAGCTATTCCCTGTGAAAAACGTCTTCGTGGTCGCGATCGATATCATAGGTACAACGTAAATGTACCAGTTATTGACACGCTTAGACTCAATTATTGACCCATTTATTATCCAAAATTACAAATTGGCGGCACAAATTGTGAATTTCTCGATGACCTACAAGCAATTGCTAGAGGATGAGACACTACAAATTTATTTTTTTGTAATTTACGAACTAAGGATCAAACAGATACAACCAAAAAAGTTTCAAAAATGGGACAGGGACAAAATCAATAATTTCTCATCAGTATTGGTACAATAATCATGAAATGCTGACCGATTCTTTTCGTCAATGATTTATCAGAAAACAATACGTTACGTTACCGAATCTTGAATTAATTCCACACTTTCTGATATTGCTGACGGCAAGAATATTTAAGACACCATTTTCAACGAAGTTTTAAGTATAATGATTTCCAGCAGCAACAAAATTTTACAAGATCTATAACAGTGTTGACTATCATTTTGTTCAACCAACTAAGCGTGCCGTGAGCCAAAGAGATTCCCCTAATTTATATCGTTAGGGCTAGATATTAATGAGTCCATAGTATGACAGGGAGTGACTAGCTCGAGAGATAACTAGCGTGGTTTGCTCTAGACATACCGTCGGTGTTGCAGCCGCGTGTATCTCGGGTACGATCGGGTGTACTTTGTTAACCTGTCCATTCTCTCACCGATCTCAAACCACCTCAGGCGTGTTAGTTCATTAATTCACGGCAACCTGTCGCGTAAACAAAGAGTGAGGCTTATCGTGAATGACGCCTAATAAACGCCCCGAGTTTCTTGTCACAGTTCGTTCACGCCTACTCCTCCGCTCCGAAGGTTCCGTCATCACTCTTCATTACGAGACAATGCGAAAATGCTCTTGACGACAACTCGTTCGCGCCCCCGTTGCTTCTCGCTATCGTACGATACATACACAGTGCATACACACGTACGTGTATGATACATATATACGAATAGATACGTCCGTACACACATGTACTTGCCGTTTATACGAGCGCATGTGCCGGCTGCTGTGTCTGTTAGCCGACGCGATCCGGGAAGAAACCACTCACTCCAAGTGAAGCGATTACGTGAAGATGGTCCCGGAAAAGTATCTCTCTTTCTCTCTTCGTTCCGAGAATAGGGGTGTAGAAATTGGCTGAGTCCCGTCCGTCAACGAGCAACTGAACGAGCGATAAATTTCGGGCGAGTAACAGAGAGAGGAGTTGTACATACCCAGAGGCATGGCGAATGACTTTCCCAGAGGCTGATCAAACGTCACCGATTAGTTCGCCGTTTCACTTTTAGACATTTAAACGTCTATGCCTATGGCAGACGAGCAGAGATTTCTTAGGAATCAATTTATACCCATAAGGGGATCAATATTGATAATCAGAGAAATGATGCAAGGTACATTCTGCCGTTTGCATTGGTCACTGCGTTAACGCGGTCGGCATTCCCAATCTCTTCTGAAACGCGTAACTGATCCATCGAAACTCGATACAGCAGATGTAAGTTCGAGTTTAATATTGCAGGTAAATATTGAAGGATGTACGGAAAATCCATCGAATAGTACTTCGAAAAGCCTGATATCAGATTTAGGTCACTATTTTGAAGCGATGATGCCGGTGGTGCAACCGATCTCTGATCTTTTACCCATCCATCAAAAGACCCAACCCACGCCTCGAACTCTTTTCAAGCCACGAAAAGAAGATGTTCAAAAGTCTCGGCGACATCAAACGAATGAAATATCGAACTACCATCAACATGATTTCATTACGGTGAGGTTTGTACTTGCTATCCATACGTAGTATGTACGCAAGCTCGTGTTGTCTCAGCGTTGGGTGTAGACTAATGAACTAAGCTGTCGGGTCTGATAGATTTAGATAGCATAATACTCGGACTTGTTTACTCACCGCCTCTCCCCCGCCCCGATCCGTCTATTCACCCTTTATACTCGCATCCACATCCTTCACATTCATGTCTCAATTAATTTCCTCAAACGATTAGGAAAGGGGTGGAAAGCCATATTCGTCACAGTGTTGACCTACTGTAGATGCAGTTTACACTACCGAGTTGAAATTATCGGCAGCACTTGTCGCACATGACCCACGATCAGGCTTAGATCAAACGCTCCGATGTTTCAAGTCGAACGCTAATTACCCGTTTTTGAACCGGATGCAATGGTTTCTCAGAGGACTGCATAATTTCCCTTGAGAGTATTAGGAGTACTTGTCATATTTAATTTTTATTTAAAATCGTTCGATTCAAACGATTTGAAAGACTTGGTATGTATAAAGTAATCTTCACCCGGTAGGTATGTACGTATACATACCTGAACAATAAAACTACGAAGGAGTTTTCAAGTCTGGAAAGTTGAAACGAGTGAATTTTTTTCCTTCTACTTATTGTTCTTGGTCTTCTTATACTATTTTTTTTTTTTTTTTTTTTTTTGATTTAATTTTTTTACTTATTCAGAACCGATCGAAATCTGATGTTACAAGGGCGAAGTAAATAATAAATGTGCAGAGCAACGATAGAGAGCCGGTGCTCGGGAATAACTATTTTAACGACAGGTAATTTCGGGAGCTACTTTGAAAAATGAAGTTTTGCAGTTGAAGTCATACCTTAACGATATGTAATGAATATGCCGGCGGTAATGCATGAGTCGGAAAGTGGCGGGGAAAAGGTGCGGCGGTCTGCAGGCCATATTCACCACGACCGGCGACCGTAACTCGGTCATACCCTCGTAGCTGGTTAACGAAACACGGTATAACGCCGGTGTAAAACATAATTATCAGCGGTAAGAGCAAGACGGCCGGGAATGCATTATTCATGCCCCCGTTAATCCGCTTTTAGAACACTATTTTGCTACAAAATTGCAGCTTTCGAGTGAGTCTCGGTGGAAAAACTGGCGGATATAAAACCCTGAGGATTTCAACGGAAACCTGAAGCGTTAGGGCCACTGTAATGTAACAAGTAGCCCGGCCCTTGCCGTTCCGCGGCCCGGTTTAATTTAACCTTTCATAATTGGGACATCCGAGCTGAGGTACCAGTTTCAAGTATCCACACGTCGTCGTGCCGGTGAACAATTAGAGGGCCCTCGCAATTATTTAGTCATTATAGGGATTAAATCTACACCTATACTACTTTCGCCTTCCATTGATTTATCTGAAAATGAGCTCGTAATACGGATACTCCAACTCCTGATTGCTTGAGAATAGTTGCAATGATTTCATGAATGTAAGAAGTACGCAAGATGTTGAGCAAACGTAAAAATTCTCTGAGATGAAATAAGAATTATCGTTGTTTGACGTTTTTTCTTTGAAATGTTTATATTAAAAAATATCAAGAATTTTATTAATTGAATTTTTGAGTACAATATTGATATTCTGTTTAACTCACATTTTGCGACGAAAATTGTGCATATTATTGGAAACTATGTTTTAAAATATTTTGACGAGCACTATCATATTGAAGTATGGTATCCTGTGTCAAATGATCAATAATATAATTGGGGCTGCTATCTTCACTAGGAAAAGACTAGAAGTGCTGTAAGTCTGTAAAGGATGATTTCAGGAAAAATCCTAAAAATCCTAAGATTCAAACAACTAGCATCATCTCCGGAATTCCGATCTGTATGAAAATAGCGTGCTTCAAGAGAGGTACGTGGGATAATTGGGTTTACCAGAATCCTTGATTTCCTACGTAGCAAGTAATTATATCTTGTAATAACGCCGTGATGAAATTCCAGGAGCAGACGCTTCCTTTTTCGTCGGTTTTTACCGGTTTGCCAAATAGGTCTGACCCTTATAAGGGCGATTTATACCATCACGCGTCCTCGCAACGTTTTATATGTATATACGTAAGCGAGTGTGGAAACGTGTACTCTAACTCTATATAAATTCCCTTTTCACAAAGCGAAAAATTCTCCTCCTCTCGTCCAGGCACTTTTTCTTTCTTCTTTGTTCACAGAGTGGAGAAGTGGTGCACCTCTTATGTACTTGCGCCATTAGGGATCAACAAAGAAACGAAGGCTTCAAAGTCTAAATCGTGTTAATTGTTCAAACGTAAAAATGTTTCGCTGCAGTACATTAGTCGTGAGTAGCTTAACATCTCAATAATTTATTTTCAATATCTCATTATTACAGCAAATCGTTCGATAGTTTGTATTTACACTATCGGAGGTCATGTTGGTTATAACTCATATTGTATTCACGTTCGTTTTATTCCAGAAAACTGAAGAGGCATAGTCAGAGAGGCTTAGTCAACGAAGCTGCGGTGAGGAAGCTTTTTGTTTCTTTCTTTGACGTAATTGCTCCCGTACTGCATAATGTTCATTTAGCATAGTCTTATAATGAAAAAAATTACTACTTCCAAGTATCAAGGTCCAAGAGTTATAACACAAGCACACGATCTCTAAGTGTCAGGAGATCTCTCGTAATTATATTGCCACGGTTTCTGATTATTGGATCGCAACCAATGGATATTTCGTTTTCGACTGTTCTCAGAATTCTTTTCTCTCACGTTTTTCGACCGATCTCACAATACCCCGTTCAACGATATAAAATTGTTCTCACGAAATCACGGTGATATGTTTTGAGGCTTCAATCGTCCAAGCAATAAAGTGGAATATCAAATCGGGTAGAATTTATGGGTATATTTTGTGATCTGATACGCGTTTTTATTTCTGATTCCGGTCCGACAGTCGATGCAGCAATAGACACAATGGCCTTTGCACCGAAGGGCTTTTGTGGGCTTTGTATACGCGAGCAAGCTCCGGGTCGATAATCTCGATTCCTTCAGCAGTATCGCACATGTATCGCCTTTACGTATCACCCACCTATATAACAGCCTTTACATAAAGGTACATCGGTGTAAAATGGAAAAGAAGCTTTGGTAGCTGTAAGTACGTGCGGGGATCCGGGCGCAATTCTCTCGCTCAACTGGAATCCGGTGCAGCTGCGTCTTCCTCCTGGATATCGCCTCCTAGATAAATAGTTGATTGAGTCTAAGAGGTCCCGTGCGCCACGGTCCAAGGTTGCAGCCACGGATAGCCACAAGGGCTGAGCTTTTTCACGCGCCCTCGACGTGTGCGTCACGCACACCGTTGCGTCAAATCGCGTTCGCGAAAGCGGCGATCAGCCATGCACGTTGACTGTGGCCCAAGAGGGCCTGGGGTCAGGGGGTCATCGGGAGTCCGTCGGGGCTTAGGGAACGACGGCAGCGGGATACGTGACCGGGTTTCCAGGGGCGGCATTAGCCCTCTGCAGGCGAGCGCGGATCGCTGGATACGGCGTCAATTTCTGGCAATCCGGTGCCTATTTATCCGCGTATATCGTCTGTTTGGCTAAACCGACCGCTCTGCGAATCAAGTTAATAAAACCGGGGAGGATTTGGGGTGCCGACTCACAGCTGACGCTGATGTTAAACGGATTCGAGTTAGAACGCGTTGACGCTGAAGTCGTTTCTTCTTATGGGAAAAAACGCAAATGTGACCGTTGACTTTGGTATTAATGGGCGGATTTTCTTGATCTCCATTTAGGAACCCGTTACCGAGATATTCCTCGACTAGCTTTTATCGACTCGCGTGCCGTACGACACGCGTTTCACTTTCAGACCGGGGAACTTATTTCTCAACGTAATTGTTCGTCGTAGTTGAAGGTAAAAAAACTTACACACATATGGTTACACCTTGTTGAAGCTTCGGAGACACTCAATTCAAGTTAAATCTCAGGTCGACTTACCTGAAAGCAGAAAACACAAGAGAGTTAGGGCGAATAGGAATATCATGATGCGACTCGTTCGAAATTTACATAACTGCAGCACACATGTAGCGACGAGACGGGTAGAAAGGAGCGGTTGGCGGAGAAGGGGGGGGGGGGGGGGGGGGCTCCAAGCTGCAAACGACAACGATTATAATTCTTTGTGGAAAAACATTCTCGTAAAAATTTACAGTCCTTTTGGATCATACATAAATTTGGTATAACATCAACATAAAAAGTAACGATCGTCCCTCCCATCCCCTTGCAAGCAATTTGCCAATCTCTTCTCATCCTCTCTGTATTTCTTCCTCACTCTAACTACATTTCTCGCTTACTCTATTCTCCGACAGAGTAATGATATTTCGCTCCGTTCTTTGATTGTCGATAAAGACAAATCTGCAAGACTGATTTATGATTTTTATTGGCAAGTTGAATTCTTCTGTAAAGTGCGAGAAGAATTTGACGACAGTCAGATGATTGGCTCTCGTATTTCGATTTTCTTCCACTCATTCGGTTGCCACTTTTGTAATTGGATCAAAAATTGTTAATTTTGAATCCCAGACTTGGAATCTGGACAAATTGATCCTTGGTATCGAATAATTGTGATTAGATTTATTCCGAAAAGATGACAAACATCCAGAGATCAATGCTTGGATAACTTTTTGGCGATTAATTTATCCCACCCCAAATATCATACGGGGATGATTTACGGAGACAGAAAAAAAAATATTAAATGAGAGCACCGGCTGGTGAAAGAGTTCGAACAATAGGCAGACGCGAGGGGCTGT